>NW_027478420.1:900000-1123721 GCF_051014685.1 Ptiloglossa arizonensis | reverse complement strand
CGTTATACGTTATACGTTATACGTTATACGTTATACGTTATACGTTATACGTCATACGTTATACGTCATTCGTAATACGTTATACGTGATACGTTATACGTTGTACGTTATACGTTATACGTTATACGTTATACGTTATACGTTATACGTTATACGTTATACGTTATACGTTATACGTTATACGTTGTACGTTATACGTTATACGTTATACGTTATACGTTATTCGTTATACGTTATACGTTATACATTACATGTTTTACGTTATACGTTATACGTTATACGTTATACGTTATACGTTATACGTTATACGTTATACGTTATACGTTATACGTTATACGTTATACGTTATACGTTATACGTCATACGTTATACGTCATTCGTAATACGTTATACGTGATACGTTATACGTTGTACGTTATACGTTATACGTTATACGTTATACATTATACGTTATACGTTATACGTTATACGTTATACGTTATACGTTATACGTTATACGTTATACGTTATACGTTATACGTTATACGTTATTCGTTATACGTTATACGTTATACATTACATGTTTTACGTTATACGTTATACGTTATACGTTATACGTTATACGTTATACGTTATACGTTATACGTTATACGTTATACGTTATACGTTATACGTTTAACGTCATACGTTATACGTCATTCGTAATACGTTATACGTGATACGTTATACGTTGTACGTTATACGTTATACGTTATACGTTATACGTTATACGTTATACGTTATACGTTATACGTTATACGTTATACGTTATACGTTATACGTTATACGTTATACGTTATACGTTATACGTTATACGTTATACGTTATACGTTATACGTTATACGTTATACGTTATACGTTATACGTTATACGTTATACGTTATACGTTATACGTTATACGTTATACGTTATACGTTATACGTTATACGTTATACGTTATACGTTATACGTTATACGTTATACGTTATACGTTATACGTTATACGTTATACGTTATACGTTATACGTTATACGTTATACGTTATACGTTATACGTTATACGTTATACGTTATACGTTATACGTTATACGTTATACGTTATACGTTATACGTTATACGTTATACGTTATACGTTATACGTCATGCGTTATACGTTTTACGTTATTCGTTATACGTTATCCGTTACACGTTATACGTTATACGTTATACGTTATACGTTATACGTTATACTTTATACGTTATACGTTATACGTTATACGTTATACGTTATACGTTATACGTTATACGTTATACGTTATACGTTGTACGTTGTACGTTGTACGTTATACGTTATACGTTATACGTTATACGTTATACGTTATACGTTATACGTTATACGTTATACGTTATACGTTATACGTTATGCGTTATACGTTATACGTTATACGTTGTACGTTATACGTTATACGTTATACGTTACACATTATACGTTATACGTTATACATTACATGTTATACGTTATACGTTATACGTTATACGTCATACGTTATACGTCATTCGTAATACGTTATACGTGATACGTTATACGTTGTACGTTATACGTTATACGTTATACGTTATACGTTATACGTTATACGTTATACGTTATACGTTATACGTTATACGTTATACGTTATACGTTATACGTTATACGTTATACGTTATTCGTTATACGTTATACGTTATACATTACATGTTTTACGTTATACGTTATACGTTATACGTTATACGTTATACGTTATACGTTATACGTTATACGTTATACGTTATACGTTATACGTTATACGTTATACGTTATACGTTATACGTCATACGTTATACGTCATTCGTAATACGTTATACGTGATACGTTATACGTTGTACGTTATACGTTATACGTTATACGTTATACGTTATACGTTATACGTTATACGTTATACGTTATACGTTATACGTTATACGTTATACGTTATACGTTATACGTTATACGTTATACGTTATACGTTATACGTTATACGTTATACGTTGTACGTTGTACGTTGTACGTTATACGTTATACGTTATACGTTATACGTTATACGTTATACGTTATACGTTATACGTTATACGTTATACGTTATACGTTATACGTTATACGTTATACGTTATACGTTATACGTTGTACGTTATACGTTATACGTTATACGTTATACGTTATACGTTATACGTTATACGTTATACGTTATACGTTATACGTTATACGTTATACGTTATACGTTATACGTTGTACGTTGTACGTTGTACGTTGTACGTTGTACGTTATACGTTATACGTTATACGTTATACGTTATACGTTATACGTTATACGTTATACGTTATACGTTATACGTTATACGTTGTACGTTATACGTTATACGTTATACGTTATTCGTTATACGTTATACGTTATACATTACATGTCATACGTTATACGTTATACGTTATACGTTATACGTTATACGTTATACGTTATACGTTGTACGTTATACGTTATACGTTATACGTCATACGTTATACGTTATACGTTATACGTTGTACGTTATACGTTATACGTTATTCGTTATACGTTATACGTTATACATTACATGTCATACGTTATACGTTATACGTTATACGTTATACGTTATACGTTATACGTTATACGTTATTCGTTATACGTTATCCGTTACACGTTATACGTTATACGTTATCCGTTACACGTTATACGTTATACGTTATACGTTATACGTTATACGTTATACGTTATACGTTATACGTTATACGTTATACGTTATACGTTATACGTTGTACGTTGTACGTTGTACGTTATACGTTCTACGTTATACGTTATACGTTATACGTTATACGTTATACGTTATACGTTATACGTTGTACGTTATACGTTATACGTTATACGTTATACGTTATTCGTTATACGTTATACGTCATACATTACATGTTATACGTTATACGTTATACGTTATACGTTCTACGTTATACGTTATACGTTATACGTTATACGTTATACGTTATACGTTATACGTTGTACGTTATACGTTATACGTTATACGTTATACGTTATTCGTTATACGTTATACGTCATACATTACATGTTATACGTTATACGTTATACGTTATACGTTATACGTTATACGTTATACGTTATACGTTATACGTTGTACGTTATACGTTATACGTTATACGTTATACGTTATACGTTATACGTTATACGTTATACGTTATACGTTATACGTTATACGTTATACGTTATACGTTATACGTTGTACGTTGTACGTTGTACGTTGTACGTTGTACGTTATACGTTATACGTTATACGTTATACGTTATACGTTATACGTTATACGTTATACGTTATACGTTATACGTTATACGTTATACGTTATACGTCATACGTTATACGTCATTCGTAATACGTTATACGTTATACGTTATACGTTATACGTTATTCGTTATACGTTATACGTTATACATTACATGTTTTACGTTATACGTTATACGTTATACGTTATACGTTATACGTTATACGTTATACGTTATACGTTATACGTTATACGTTATACGTTTAACGTCATACGTTATTCGTCATTCGTAATACGTTATACGTGATACGTTATACGTTGTACGTTATACGTTATACGTTATACGTTATACGTTATACGTTATACGTTATACGTTATACGTTATACGTTATACGTTATACGTTATACGTTATACGTTATACGTTATACGTTATACGTTATACGTTGTACGTTGTACGTTGTACGTTGTACGTTATACGTTATACGTTATACGTTATACGTTAAACGTTATACGTTATACGTTATACGTTATACGTTATACGTTATACGTTATACGTTATACGTTATACGTTATACGTTGTACGTTATACGTTATACGTTATACGTTATACGTTATACGTTATACGTTATACGTTATACGTTATACGTTATACGTTATACGTTATACGTTATACGTTATACGTCATGCGTTATACGTTTTACGTTATTCGTTATACGTTTTCCGTTACACGTTATACGTTATACGTTATACGTTATACGTTATACGTTATACTTTATACGTTATACGTTATACGTTATACGTTATACGTTATACGTTATGCGTTATACGTTATACGTTATACGTTACACGTTATACGTTATACGTTATACGATATACGTTATACGTTATACGTTATACGTTATACGTTATACATTATACGTTGTACGTTGTACGTTGTACGTTATACGTTATACGTTATACGTTATACGTTATACGTTATACGTTATACGTTATACGTTATACGTTCTACGTTATACGTTCTACGTTATACGTTATACGTTATACGTTATACGTTATACGTTATACGTTGTACGTTATACGTTATACGTTATACGTTATACGTTATTCGTTATACGTTATACATTATACATTACATGTTATACGTTATACGTTATACGTTATACGTTATTCGTAATACGTTATACGTGATACGTTATACGTTGTACGTTATACGTTATACGTTATACGTTACACATTATACGTTATACGTTATACATTACATGTTATACGTTATACGTTATACGTTATACGTTATACGTTATACGTCATAGGTTATACGTTATATGTTATACGTTATACGTTATACGTAATACGTTATACGTTATACGTTATACGTTATACGTCATACGTTATACGTTATAGGTGTTACGTTATACGTTATACGTTATACGTTTTACGTTATTCGTTATACGTTATCCGTTACACGTTATACGTTATACGTTATACGTTATACGTTATACGTTATACGTTATACGTTATACGTTATACGTTATGCGTTTTACGTTATTCGTTATATGTTATACGTTATACGATGTGCGTTATACGTTATACGTTATACGTTATACGTTATACGTTATACGTTATACGTTATACGTTATACGTTATACGTTATACGTTATACGTTATACGTTATACGTTATACGTTATACGTTGTACGTTGTACGTTGTACGTTATACGTTATACGTTATACGTTATACGTTATACGTTATACGTTATACGTTATACGTTATACGTTGTACGTTGTACGTTGTACGTTGTACGTTATACGTTATACGTTATACGTTATACGTTATACGTTATACGTTATACGTTATACGTTATACGTTATACGTTATACGTTGTACGTTATACGTTATACGTTATACGTTATACGTTATACGTTGTACGTTATACGTTATACGTTATACGTTATACGTTATACGTTATACGTTATACGTTATACGTTATACGTTATACGTTATACGTTATACGTTATACGTTATACGTTATACGTTGTACGTTGTACGTTGTACGTTGTACGTTGTACGTTGTACGTTATACGTTATACGTTATACGTTATTCGTTATACGTTATACGTTATACATTACATGTTATACGTTATACGTTATACGTTATACGTTATACGTTATACGTTATTCGTTATACGTTATACGTTATACGTTATACGTTATACGTTATACGTTATACGTTATACGTTATACGTTATACGTTATACGTTATACGTTATACGTCATACGTTATACGTCATTCGTAATACGTTATACGTGATACGTTATACGTTGTACGTTATACGTTATACGTTATACGTTATACGTTATACGTTATACGTTATACGTTATACGTTATACGTTATACGTTATACGTTATACGTTATACGTTATACGTTATACGTTATTCGTTATACGTTATACGTTATACATTACATGTTTTACGTTATACGTTATACGTTATACGTTATACGTTATACGTTATACGTTATACGTTATACGTTATACGTTATACGTTATACGTTATACGTTGTACGTTGTACGTTGTACGTTATACGTTATACGTTATACGTTATACGTTATACGTTATACGTTATACGTTATACGTTATACGTTATACGTTATACGTTATACGTTATACGTTATACGTTATACGTTGTACGTTATACGTTATACGTTATACGTTATACGTTATACGTTATACGTTATACGTTATACGTTATACGTTATACGTTATACGTTATACGTTATACGTTATACGTTATACGTTGTACGTTGTACGTTGTACGTTGTACGTTGTACGTTATACGTTATACGTTATACGTTATACGTTATACGTTATACGTTATACGTTATACGTTATACGTTATACGTTGTACGTTATACGTTATACGTTATACGTTATTCGTTATACGTTATACGTTATACGTTATACGTTATACGTTATACGTTATTCGTTATACGTTATCCGTTACACGTTATACGTCATACGTTATCCGTTACACGTTATACGTTATACGTTATACGTTATACGTTATACGTTATACGTTATACGTTATACGTTATACGTTATACGTTATACGTTATACGTTATACGTTATACGTTATACGTTATACGTTATACGTTATACGTTATACGTTATACGTTATACGTTATACGTTATACGTTATACGTTATACGTTATACGTTATACGTTATACGTTATACGTTATACGTTATACGTTATACGTTATACGTTATACGTTATACGTTATACGTTATACGTTATACGTTATACGTTATACGTTATACGTTATACGTTATACGTTATACGTTATACGTCATGCGTTATACGTTTTACGTTATTCGTTATACGTTTTCCGTTACACGTTATACGTTATACGTTATACGTTATACGTTATACGTTATACTTTATACGTTATACGTTATACGTTATACGTTATACGTTATACGTTATGCGTTATACGTTATACGTTATACGTTACACGTTATACGTTATACGTTATACGATATACGTTATACGTTATACGTTATACGTTATACGTTATACATTATACGTTGTACGTTGTACGTTGTACGTTATACGTTATACGTTATACGTTATACGTTATACGTTATACGTTATACGTTATACGTTATACGTTCTACGTTATACGTTCTACGTTATACGTTATACGTTATACGTTATACGTTATACGTTATACGTTGTACGTTATACGTTATACGTTATACGTTATACGTTATTCGTTATACGTTATACATTATACATTACATGTTATACGTTATACGTTATACGTTATACGTTATTCGTAATACGTTATACGTGATACGTTATACGTTGTACGTTATACGTTATACGTTATACGTTACACATTATACGTTATACGTTATACATTACATGTTATACGTTATACGTTATACGTTATACGTTATACGTTATACGTCATAGGTTATACGTTATATGTTATACGTTATACGTTATACGTAATACGTTATACGTTATACGTTATACGTTATACGTCATACGTTATACGTTATAGGTGTTACGTTATACGTTATACGTTATACGTTTTACGTTATTCGTTATACGTTATCCGTTACACGTTATACGTTATACGTTATACGTTATACGTTATACGTTATACGTTATACGTTATACGTTATACGTTATGCGTTTTACGTTATTCGTTATATGTTATACGTTATACGATGTGCGTTATACGTTATACGTTATACGTTATACGTTATACGTTATACGTTATACGTTATACGTTATACGTTATACGTTATACGTTATACGTTATACGTTATACGTTATACGTTATACGTTCTACGTTATACGTTCTACGTTATACGTTATACGTTATACGTTATACGTTGTACGTTATACGTTGTACGTTATACGTTGTACGTTATACGTTGTACGTTATACGTTGTACGTTATACGTTGTACGTTATACGTTGAACGTTATACGTTATACGTTATACGTTATACGTTATACGTTATACGATATACGTTATACGTTATACGTTATACGTTATACGTTATACGTTGTACGTTATACGTTATACGTTATACGTTATACGTTATACGTTATACGTTATACGTTGTACGTTGTACGTTGTACGTTATACGTTATACGTTATACGTTATACGTTATACGTTATACGTTATACGTTATACGTTATACGTTATACGTTATACGTTGTACGTTGTACGTTGTACGTTATACGTTATACGTTATACGTTATACGTTATACGTTATACGTTATACGTTATACGTTATACGTTGTACGTTGTACGTTGTACGTTGTACGTTATACGTTATACGTTATACGTTATACGTTATACGTTATACGTTATACGTTATACGTTATACGTTATACGTTATACGTTGTACGTTATACGTTATACGTTATACGTTATACGTTATACGTTGTACGTTATACGTTATACGTTATACGTTATACGTTATACGTTATACGTTATACGTTATACGTTATACGTTATACGTTATACGTTATACGTTATACGTTATACGTTATACGTTATACGTTGTACGTTGTACGTTGTACGTTGTACGTTGTACGTTGTACGTTATACGTTATACGTTATACGTTATTCGTTATACGTTATACGTTATACATTACATGTTATACGTTATACGTTATACGTTATACGTTATACGTTATACGTTATTCGTTATACGTTATACGTTATACGTTATACGTTATACGTTATACGTTATACGTTATACGTTATACGTTATACGTTATACGTTATACGTTATACGTCATACGTTATACGTCATTCGTAATACGTTATACGTGATACGTTATACGTTGTACGTTATACGTTATACGTTATACGTTATACGTTATACGTTATACGTTATACGTTATACGTTATACGTTATACGTTATACGTTATACGTTATACGTTATACGTTATACGTTATTCGTTATACGTTATACGTTATACATTACATGTTTTACGTTATACGTTATACGTTATACGTTATACGTTATACGTTATACGTTATACGTTATACGTTATACGTTATACGTTATACGTTATACGTTGTACGTTGTACGTTGTACGTTATACGTTATACGTTATACGTTATACGTTATACGTTATACGTTATACGTTATACGTTATACGTTATACGTTATACGTTATACGTTATACGTTATACGTTATACGTTGTACGTTATACGTTATACGTTATACGTTATACGTTATACGTTATACGTTATACGTTATACGTTATACGTTATACGTTATACGTTATACGTTATACGTTATACGTTGTACGTTGTACGTTGTACGTTGTACGTTGTACGTTATACGTTATACGTTATACGTTATACGTTATACGTTATACGTTATACGTTATACGTTATACGTTATACGTTGTACGTTATACGTTATACGTTATACGTTATTCGTTATACGTTATACGTTATACATTACATGTCATACGTTATACGTTATACGTTATACGTTATACGTTATACGTTATACGTTATACGTTGTACGTTATACGTTATACGTTATACGTTACACGTTATACGTTATACGTTATACGTTATACGTTATACGTTATACGTTATACGTTATACGTTATACGTTATACGTTATACGTTATACGTTATACGTTATACGTTATACGTTATACGTTATACGTTATACGTTATACGTTATACGTTATACGTTATACGTTATACGTTATACGTTATACGTTATACGTTATACGTTATACGTTATACGTTATACGTTATACGTTATACGTTATACGTTATACGTCATGCGTTATACGTTTTACGTTATTCGTTATACGTTTTCCGTTACACGTTATACGTTATACGTTATACGTTATACGTTATACGTTATACTTTATACGTTATACGTTATACGTTATACGTTATACGTTATACGTTATGCGTTATACGTTATACGTTATACGTTACACGTTATACGTTATACGTTATACGATATACGTTATACGTTATACGTTATACGTTATACGTTATACATTATACGTTGTACGTTGTACGTTGTACGTTATACGTTATACGTTATACGTTATACGTTATACGTTATACGTTATACGTTATACGTTATACGTTCTACGTTATACGTTCTACGTTATACGTTATACGTTATACGTTATACGTTATACGTTATACGTTGTACGTTATACGTTATACGTTATACGTTATACGTTATTCGTTATACGTTATACATTATACATTACATGTTATACGTTATACGTTATACGTTATACGTTATTCGTAATACGTTATACGTGATACGTTATACGTTGTACGTTATACGTTATACGTTATACGTTACACATTATACGTTATACGTTATACATTACATGTTATACGTTATACGTTATACGTTATACGTTATACGTTATACGTCATAGGTTATACGTTATATGTTATACGTTATACGTTATACGTAATACGTTATACGTTATACGTTATACGTTATACGTCATACGTTATACGTTATAGGTGTTACGTTATACGTTATACGTTATACGTTTTACGTTATTCGTTATACGTTATCCGTTACACGTTATACGTTATACGTTATACGTTATACGTTATACGTTATACGTTATACGTTATACGTTATACGTTATGCGTTTTACGTTATTCGTTATATGTTATACGTTATACGATGTGCGTTATACGTTATACGTTATACGTTATACGTTATACGTTATACGTTATACGTTATACGTTATACGTTATACGTTATACGTTATACGTTATACGTTATACGTTATACGTTATACGTTATACGTTATACGTTATACGTTATACGTTATACGTTATACGTTCTACGTTGTACGTTATACGTTGTACGTTATACGTTGTACGTTATACGTTGTACGTTATACGTTGTACGTTATACGTTGTACGTTATACGTTGAACGTTATACGTTATACGTTATACGTTATACGTTATACGTTATACGATATACGTTATACGTTATACGTTATACGTTATACGTTATACGTTGTACGTTATACGTTATACGTTATACGTTATACGTTATACGTTATACGTTATACGTTGTACGTTGTACGTTGTACGTTATACGTTATACGTTATACGTTATACGTTATACGTTATACGTTATACGTTATACGTTATACGTTATACGTTATACGTTGTACGTTGTACGTTGTACGTTATACGTTATACGTTATACGTTATACGTTATACGTTATACGTTATACGTTATACGTTATACGTTGTACGTTGTACGTTGTACGTTGTACGTTATACGTTATACGTTATACGTTATACGTTATACGTTATACGTTATACGTTATACGTTATACGTTATACGTTATACGTTGTACGTTATACGTTATACGTTATACGTTATACGTTATACGTTGTACGTTATACGTTATACGTTATACGTTATACGTTATACGTTATACGTTATACGTTATACGTTATACGTTATACGTTATACGTTATACGTTATACGTTATACGTTATACGTTATACGTTGTACGTTGTACGTTGTACGTTGTACGTTGTACGTTGTACGTTATACGTTATACGTTATACGTTATTCGTTATACGTTATACGTTATACATTACATGTTATACGTTATACGTTATACGTTATACGTTATACGTTATACGTTATTCGTTATACGTTATACGTTATACGTTATACGTTATACGTTATACGTTATACGTTATACGTTATACGTTATACGTTATACGTTATACGTTATACGTCATACGTTATACGTCATTCGTAATACGTTATACGTGATACGTTATACGTTGTACGTTATACGTTATACGTTATACGTTATACGTTATACGTTATACGTTATACGTTATACGTTATACGTTATACGTTATACGTTATACGTTATACGTTATACGTTATACGTTATTCGTTATACGTTATACGTTATACATTACATGTTTTACGTTATACGTTATACGTTATACGTTATACGTTATACGTTATACGTTATACGTTATACGTTATACGTTATACGTTATACGTTATACGTTGTACGTTGTACGTTGTACGTTATACGTTATACGTTATACGTTATACGTTATACGTTATACGTTATACGTTATACGTTATACGTTATACGTTATACGTTATACGTTATACGTTATACGTTATACGTTGTACGTTATACGTTATACGTTATACGTTATACGTTATACGTTATACGTTATACGTTATACGTTATACGTTATACGTTATACGTTATACGTTATACGTTATACGTTGTACGTTGTACGTTGTACGTTGTACGTTGTACGTTATACGTTATACGTTATACGTTATACGTTATACGTTATACGTTATACGTTATACGTTATACGTTATACGTTGTACGTTATACGTTATACGTTATACGTTATTCGTTATACGTTATACGTTATACATTACATGTCATACGTTATACGTTATACGTTATACGTTATACGTTATACGTTATACGTTATACGTTGTACGTTATACGTTATACGTTATACGTTACACGTTATACGTTATACGTTATACGTTATACGTTATACGTTATACGTTATACGTTATACGTTATACGTTATACGTTATACGTTATACGTTATACGTTATACGTTATACGTTATACGTTATACGTTATACGTTATACGTTATACGTTATACGTTATACGTTATACGTTATACGTTATACGTTATACGTTATACGTTATACGTTATACGTTATACGTTATACGTTATACGTTATACGTTATACGTTATACGTTATACGTTATACGTTATACGTTATACGTTATACGTTATACGTTATACGTTATACGTTATACGTTATACGTTATACGTTATACGTTATACGTTATACGTTATACGTTATACGTCATGCGTTATACGTTTTACGTTATTCGTTATACGTTATCCGTTACACGTTATACGTTATACGTTATACGTTATACGTTATACGTTATACTTTATACGTTATACGTTATACGTTATACGTTATACGTTATACGTTATACGTTATACGTTATACGTTATACGTTGTACGTTGTACGTTGTACGTTATACGTTATACGTTATACGTTATACGTTATACGTTATACGTTATACGTTATACGTTATACGTTATACGTTATTCGTTATGCGTTATACGTTATACGTTATACGTTGTACGTTATACGTTATACGTTATACGTTATTCGTTATACGTTATACGTTATACATTACATGTCATACGTTATACGTTATACGTTATACGTTATACGTTATACGTTATACGTTATACGTTATACTTTATACGTTATACGTTATACGTTATACGTTATGCGTTATACGTTATACGTTATACGTTACACGTTATACGTTATACGTTATACGATATACGTTATACGTTATACGTTGTACGCTATACGTTATACTTTATACGTTATAGGTGTTACGTTATACGTTATACGTTATACGTTATTCGTAATACGTTATACGTGATACGTTATACGTTGTACGTTATACGTTATACGTTATACGTTACACATTATACGTTATACGTTATACATTACATGTTATACGTTATACGTTATACGTTATACGTTATACGTTATACGTTATACGTCATAGGTTATACGTTATATGTTATACGTTATACGTTATACGTAATACGTTATACGTTATACGTTATACGTTATACGTCATACGTTATACGTTATAGGTGTTACGTTATACGTTATACGTTATACGTTATACGTTATTCGCAATACGTTATACGTGATACGTTATACGTTATACGTTGTACGTTATACGTTATACGTTATACGTTATACGTTATACGTTATTCGTTATACGTTATACGTTATACATTACATGTTTTACGTTATACGTTATACGTTATACGTTATACGTTATACGTTATACGTTATACGTTATACGTTATACGTTATACGTCATACGTCATACGTTATACGTCATTCGTTATACGTTATACGTGATACGTTATACTTTGTAGGTTATACGTTATACGTTATACGTTATACGTTATACGTTATACGTTATACGTTATACGTTATACGTTATACGTTATACGTTATACGTTATACGTTATACGTTATACGTTATACGTTATACGTTATACGTTATACGTTATACGTTATACGTTATACGTTATACGTTATACGTTATACGTTATACGTTATACGTTATACGTTATTCGTAATACGTTATACGTGATACGTTATACGTTGTACGTTATACGTTATACGTTATACGTTACACATTATACGTTATACGTTATACATTACATGTTATACGTTATACGTTATACGTTATACGTTATACGTTATACGTTATACGTTATACGTCATAGGTTATACGTTATATGTTATACGTTATACGTTATACGTAATACGTTATACGTTATACGTTATACGTTATACGTCATACGTTATACGTTATAGGTGTTACGTTATACGTTATACGTTATACGTTATACGTTATTCGCAATACGTTATACGTGATACGTTATACGTTATACGTTGTACGTTATACGTTATACGTTATACGTTATACGTTATACGTTATTCGTTATACGTTATACGTTATACATTACATGTTTTACGTTATACGTTATACGTTATACGTTATACGTTATACGTTATACGTTATACGTTATACGTTATACGTTATACGTCATACGTCATACGTTATACGTCATTCGTTATACGTTATACGTGATACGTTATACTTTGTAGGTTATACGTTATACGTTATACGTTATACGTTATACGTTATACGTTATACGTTATACGTTATACGTTATACGTTATACGTTGTACGTTATACGTTATACGTTATACGTTATACGTTATACGTTATACGTTATACGTTGTACGTTATACGTTATACGTTATTCGTTATACGTTATACGTTATACATTACATGTCATACGTTATACGTTATACGTTATACGTTATACGTTATACGTTATACGTTATACGTTATACGTTATTCGTTATACGTTATCCGTTACACGTTATACGTTATACGTTATCCGTTACACGTTATACGTTATACGTTATACGTTATACGTTATACGTTATACGTTATACGTTATACGTTATACGTTATACGTTATACGTTATACGTTATACGTTATACGTTATACGTTATACGTTATACGTTATACGTTATACGTTATACGTTATACGTTATACGTTATACGTTATACGTTATACGTTATACGTTATACGTTATACGTTATACGTTATACGTTATACGTTATACGTTATACGTTATACGTTATACGTTATACGTTATACGTTATACGTTATACGTTATACGTTATACGTTATACGTTATACGTTATACGTTATACGTTATACGTTATACGTTATACGTTATACGTTATACGTTATACGTTATACGTTATACGTCATGCGTTATACGTTTTACGTTATTCGTTATACGTTATCCGTTACACGTTATACGTTATACGTTATACGTTATACGTTATACGTTATACTTTATACGTTATACGTTATACGTTATACGTTATACGTTATACGTTATACGTTATACGTTATACGTTATACGTTGTACGTTGTACGTTGTACGTTATACGTTATACGTTATACGTTATACGTTATACGTTATACGTTATACGTTATACGTTATACGTTATACGTTATTCGTTATGCGTTATACGTTATACGTTATACGTTGTACGTTATACGTTATACGTTATACGTTATTCGTTATACGTTATACGTTATACATTACATGTCATACGTTATACGTTATACGTTATACGTTATACGTTATACGTTATACGTTATACGTTATACTTTATACGTTATACGTTATACGTTATACGTTATGCGTTATACGTTATACGTTATACGTTACACGTTATACGTTATACGTTATACGATATACGTTATACGTTATACGTTGTACGTTATACGTTGTACGCTATACGTTATACTTTATACGTTATAGGTGTTACGTTATACGTTATTCGTAATACGTTATACGTGATACGTTATACGTTGTACGTTATACGTTATACGTTATACGTTACACATTATACGTTATACGTTATACATTACATGTTATACGTTATACGTTATACGTTATACGTTATACGTTATACGTTATACGTCATAGGTTATACGTTATATGTTATACGTTATACGTTATACGTAATACGTTATACGTTATACGTTATACGTTATACGTCATACGTTATACGTTATAGGTGTTACGTTATACGTTATACGTTATACGTTATACGTTATTCGCAATACGTTATACGTGATACGTTATACGTTATACGTTGTACGTTATACGTTATACGTTATACGTTATACGTTATACGTTATTCGTTATACGTTATACGTTATACATTACATGTTTTACGTTATACGTTATACGTTATACGTTATACGTTATACGTTATACGTTATACGTTATACGTTATACGTTATACGTCATACGTCATACGTTATACGTCATTCGTTATACGTTATACGTGATACGTTATACTTTGTAGGTTATACGTTATACGTTATACGTTATACGTTATACGTTATACGTTATACGTTATACGTTATACGTTATACGTTACACGTTATACGTTGTACGTTATACGTTATACGTTATACGTTATACGTTATTCGTTATACGTTATACGTTATACATTACATGTTTTACGTTATACGTTATACGTTATACGTTATACGTTATACCTTATACGTTATACGTTATACGTTATACGTTATACGTCATACGTTATACGTCATTCGTAACACGTTATACGTGATACGTTATACGTTGTACGTTATACGTTATACGTTATACGTTATACGTTATACGTTATACGTTATACGTTATACGTTATACGTTATACGTTATACGTTATACGTTATACGTTATACGTTATACGTTATACGTTATACGTTATACGTTATACGTTATACGTTATACGTTATACGTTATACGTTATACGTTATACGTTATACGTTATACGTTATACGTTATACGTTATACGTTGTACGTTGTACGTTGTACGTTATACGTTCTACGTTATACGTTATACGTTATACGTTATACGTTATACGTTATACGTTATACGTTATACGTTATACGTTCTACGTTATACGTTATACGTTATACGTTATACGTTATACGTTATACGTTATACGATATAC
This sequence comes from Ptiloglossa arizonensis, assembly GCF_051014685.1. Lineage (NCBI taxonomy): Eukaryota > Metazoa > Arthropoda > Insecta > Hymenoptera > Colletidae > Ptiloglossa > Ptiloglossa arizonensis. Next base: position 1,106,647 of record NW_027478420.1, on the reverse strand, counting down.
GTTGTACGTTATACGTTATACGTTATTCGTTATACGTTATTCGTTATACGTTATACGTCATACATTACATGTTATTCGTTATACGTTATACGTTATACGTTATACGTTATACGTTATACGTTATACGTTATACTTTATACGTTATACGTTATACGTTATACGTTATGCGTTATACGTTATACGTTATACGTTACACGTTATACGTTATACGTTATACGATATACGTTATACGTTATACGTTATACGTTATACGTTATACGTTATACGTTGTACGTTGTACGTTGTACGTTATACGTTATACGTTATACGTTATACGTTATACGTTATACGTTATACGTTATACGTTATACGTTCTACGTTATACGTTATACGTTATACGTTATACGTTATACGTTATACGTTGTACGTTATACGTTATACGTTATACGTTATACGTTATACGTTATTCGTTATACGTTATACATTATACATTACATGTTATACGTTATACGTTATACGTTATACGTTATTCGTAATACGTTATACGTGATACGTTATACGTTGTACGTTATACGTTATACGTTATACGTTACACATTATACGTTATACGTTATACATTACATGTTATACGTTATACGTTATACGTTATACGTTATACGTTATACGTCATAGGTAATACGTTATATGTTATACGTTATACGTTATACGTAATACGTTATACGTTATACGTTATACGTTATACGTCATACGTTATACGTTATAGGTGTTACGTTATACGTTATACGTTATACGTTATACGTTATTCGTAATACGTTATACGTGATACGTTATACGTTGTACGTTATACGTTATACGTTATACATTATACGTTATACGTTATATATTACATGTTATACGTTATACGTTATACGTTATACGTTATACGTTATACGTTATACGTTATACGTTATACGTTATACGTTATACGTTATACGTTATACGTTATACGTTATACGTTATACGTTATACGTTATACGTTATACGTTATACGTTGTACGTTGTACGTTGTACGTTATACGTTCTACGTTATACGTTATACGTTATACGTTATACGTTATACGTTATACGTTATACGTTATACGTTATACGTTCTACGTTATACGTTATACGTTATACGTTATACGTTATACGTTATACGTTATACGATATACGTTGTACGTTATACGTTATACGTTATTCGTTATACGTTATTCGTTATACGTTATACGTCATACATTACATGTTATTCGTTATACGTTATACGTTATACGTTATACGTTATACGTTATGCGTTATACGTTATACTTTATACGTTATACGTTATACGTTATACGTTATGCGTTATACGTTATACGTTATACGTTACACGTTATACGTTATACGTTATACGATATACGTTATACGTTATACGTTATACGTTATACGTTATACGTTATACGTTGTACGTTGTACGTTGTACGTTATACGTTATACGTTATACGTTATACGTTATACGTTATACGTTATACGTTATACGTTATACGTTCTACGTTATACGTTATACGTTATACGTTATACGTTATACGTTATACGTTGTACGTTATACGTTATACGTTATACGTTATACGTTATACGTTATTCGTTATACGTTATACATTATACATTACATGTTATACGTTATACGTTATACGTTATACGTTATTCGTAATACGTTATACGTGATACGTTATACGTTGTACGTTATACGTTATACGTTATACGTTACACATTATACGTTATACGTTATACATTACATGTTATACGTTATACGTTATACGTTATACGTTATACGTTATACGTCATAGGTAATACGTTATATGTTATACGTTATACGTTATACGTAATACGTTATACGTTATACGTTATACGTTATACGTCATACGTTATACGTTATAGGTGTTACGTTATACGTTATACGTTATACGTTATACGTTATTCGTAATACGTTATACGTGATACGTTATACGTTGTACGTTATACGTTATACGTTATACATTATACGTTATACGTTATACATTACATGTTATACGTTATACGTTATACGTTATACGTTATACGTTATACGTTATACGTTATACGTTATACGTTATACGTTATACGTTATACGTTATACGTTATACGTTATACGTTATACGTTGTACGTTGTACGTTGTACGTTGTACGTTGTACGTTATACGTTATACGTTATACGTTATACGTTATACGTTATACGTTATACGTTATACGTTATACGTTATACGTTATACGTTGTACGTTATACGTTATACGTTATACGTTATACGTTATACGTTATACGTTATACGTTATACGTTATACGTTATACGTTATACGTTATACGTTATACGTTATACGTTATACGTTGTACGTTGTACGTTGTACGTTATACGTTATACGTTATACGTTATACGTTATACGTTATACGTTATACGTTATACGTTATACGTTATACGTTATACGTTATACGTTATACGTTATACGTTATACGTTGTACGTTATACGTTATACGTTATACGTTATACGTTATACGTTATACGTTATACGTTATACGTTATACGTTATACGTTATACGTTATACGTTATACGTTATACGTTATACGTTATACGTTGTACGTTGTACGTTGTACGTTGTACGTTGTACGTTATACGTTATACGTTATACGTTATACGTTATACGTTATACGTTATACGTTATACGTTATACGTTATACGTTATACGTTGTACGTTATACGTTATACGTTATACGTTATTCGTTATACGTTATACGTTATACATTACATGTCATACGTTATACGTTATACGTTATACGTTATACGTTATACGTTATACGTTATACGTTGTACGTTATACGTTATACGTTATACGTTATACGTTATACGTTATACGTTATACGTTGTACGTTATACGTTATACGTTATACGTTATTCGTTATACGTTATACGTTATACATTACATGTCATACGTTATACGTTATACGTTATACGTTATACGTTATACGTTATACGTTATTCGTTATACGTTATCCGTTACACGTTATACGTCATACGTTATCCGTTACACGTTATACGTTATACGTTATACGTTATACGTTATACGTTATACGTTATACGTTATACGTTATACGTTATACGTTATACGTTATACGTTATACGTTATACGTTATACGTTATACGTTATACGTTATACGTTATACGTTATACGTTATACGTTATACGTTATACGTTATACGTTATACGTTATACGTTATACGTTATACGTTATACGTTATACGTTATACGTTATACGTTATACGTTATACGTTATACGTTATACGTTATACGTTATACGTTATACGTTATACGTTATACGTTATACGTTATACGTCATGCGTTATACGTTTTACGTTATTCGTTATACGTTATCCGTTACACGTTATACGTTATACGTTATACGTTATACGTTATACGTTATACTTTATACGTTATACGTTATACGTTATACGTTATACGTTATACGTTATACGTTATACGTTATACGTTATACGTTGTACGTTGTACGTTGTACGTTATACGTTATACGTTATACGTTATACGTTATACGTTATACGTTATACGTTATACGTTATACGTTATACGTTATACGTTATGCGTTATACGTTATACGTTATACGTTGTACGTTATACGTTATACGTTATACGTTACACATTATACGTTATACGTTATACATTACATGTTATACGTTATACGTTATACGTTATACGTTATACGTTATACGTCATAGGTTATACGTTATATGTTATACGTTATACGTTATACGTAATACGTTATACGTTATACGTTATACGTCATACGTTATACGTTATAGGTGTTACGTTATACGTTATACGTTATACGTTATACGTTATACGTTATACGTTATACGTTGTACGTTATACGTTATACGTTATACGTTATTCGTTATACGTTATACGTTATACATTACATGTCATACGTTATACGTTATACGTTATACGTTATACGTTATACGTTATACGTTATACGTTGTACGTTATACGTTATACGTTATACGTTATACGTTATACGTTATACGTTATACGTTGTACGTTATACGTTATACGTTATACGTTATTCGTTATACGTTATACGTTATACATTACATGTCATACGTTATACGTTATACGTTATACGTTATACGTTATACGTTATACGTTATTCGTTATACGTTATCCGTTACACGTTATACGTCATACGTTATCCGTTACACGTTATACGTTATACGTTATACGTTATACGTTATACGTTATACGTTATACGTTATACGTTATACGTTATACGTTATACGTTATACGTTATACGTTATACGTTATACGTTATACGTTATACGTTATACGTTATACGTTATACGTTATACGTTATACGTTATACGTTATACGTTATACGTTATACGTTATACGTTATACGTTATACGTTATACGTTATACGTTATACGTTATACGTTATACGTTATACGTTATACGTTATACGTTATACGTTATACGTTATACGTTATACGTTATACGTTATACGTTATACGTTATACGTTATACGTTATACGTTATACGTTATACGTCATGCGTTATACGTTTTACGTTATTCGTTATACGTTATCCGTTACACGTTATACGTTATACGTTATACGTTATACGTTATACGTTATACTTTATACGTTATACGTTATACGTTATACGTTATACGTTATACGTTATACGTTATACGTTATACGTTATACGTTGTACGTTGTACGTTGTACGTTATACGTTATACGTTATACGTTATACGTTATACGTTATACGTTATACGTTATACGTTATACGTTATACGTTATACGTTATGCGTTATACGTTATACGTTATACGTTGTACGTTATACGTTATACGTTATACGTTACACATTATACGTTATACGTTATACATTACATGTTATACGTTATACGTTATACGTTATACGTTATACGTTATACGTCATAGGTTATACGTTATATGTTATACGTTATACGTTATACGTAATACGTTATACGTTATACGTTATACGTCATACGTTATACGTTATAGGTGTTACGTTATACGTTATACGTTATACGTTATACGTTATTCGCAATACGTTATACGTGATACGTTATACGTTATACGTTATACGTTGTACGTTATACGTTATACGTTATACGTTATACGTTATACGTTATTCGTTATACGTTATACGTTATACATTACATGTTTTACGTTATACGTTATACGTTATACGTTATACGTTATACGTTATACGTTATACGTTATACGTTATACGTTATACGTCATACGTCATACGTTATACGTCATTCGTTATACGTTATACGTGATACGTTATACTTTGTACGTTATACGTTATACGTTATACGTTATACGTTATACGTTATACGTTATACGTTATACGTTATACGTTATACGTTACACGTTATACGTTGTACGTTATACGTTATACGTTATACGTTATACGTTATTCGTTATACGTTATACGTTATACATTACATGTTTTACGTTATACGTTATACGTTATACGTTATACGTTATACCTTATACGTTATACGTTATACGTTATACGTTATACGTCATACGTTATACGTCATTCGTAATACGTATACGTGATACGTTATACGTTGTACGTTATACGTTATACGTTATACGTTATACGTTATACGTTATACGTTATACGTATACGTTATACGTTATACGTTATACGTTATACGTTATACGTTATACGTTATACGTTATACGTTATACGTTATACGTTATACGTTATACGTTATACGTTATACGTTATACGTTATACGTTATACGTTATACGTTATACGTTCTACGTTATACGTTGTACGTTGTACGTTGTACGTTATACGTTCTACGTTATACGTTATACGTTATACGTTATACGTTATACGTTATACGTTATACGTTATACGTTCTACGTTATACGTTATACGTTATACGTTATACGTTATACGTTATACGTTATACGATATACGTTGTACGTTATACGTTATACGTTATTCGTTATACGTTATTCGTTATACGTTATACGTCATACATTACATGTTATACGTTATACGTTATACGTTATACGTTATACGTTATACGTTATACGTTATACGTTATACTTTATACGTTATACGTTATACGTTATACGTTATGCGTTATACGTTATACGTTATACGTTACACGTTATACGTTATACGTTATACGATATACGTTATACGTTATACGTTATACGTTATACGTTATACATTATACGTTTGTACGTTGTACGTTGTACGTTATACGTTATACGTTATACGTTATACGTTATACGTTATACGTTATACGTTATACGTTATACGTTCTACGTTATACGTTCTACGTTATACGTTATACGTTATACGTTATACGTTATACGTTATACGTTGTACGTTATACGTTATACGTTATACGTTATACGTTATTCATTATACGTTATACATTATACATTACATGTTATACGTTATACGTTATACGTTATACGTTATTCGTAATACGTTATACGTGATACGTTATACGTTGTACGTTATACGTTATACGTTATACGTTACACATTATACGTTATACGTTATACATTACATGTTATACGTTATACGTTATACGTTATACGTTATACGTTATACGTCATAGGTTATACGTTATATGTTATACGTTATACGTTATACGTAATACGTTATACGTTATACGTTATACGTTATACGTCATACGTTATACGTTATAGGTGTTACGTTATACGTTATACGTTATACGTTTTACGTTATTACGTTATTCGTTATACGTTATCCGTTACACGTTATACGTTATACGTTATACGTTATACGTTATACGTTATACGTTATACGTTATACGTTATACGTTATGCGTTTTACGTTATTCGTTATATGTTATACGTTATACGATGTGCGTTATACGTTATACGTTATACGTTATACGTTATACGTTATACGTTATACGTTATACGTTATACGTTATACGTTATACGTTATACGTTATACGTTATACGTTATACGTTATACGTTATACGTTATACGTTATACGTTATACGTTATACGTTATACGTTATACGTTACACGTTATACGTTATACGTTATACGTTATACGTTATACGTTATACGTTATACGTTATACGATATACGTTATACGTTATACGTTATACGTTATACGTTATACGTTGTACGTTATACGTTATACGTTATACGTTATACGTTATACGTTATACGTTATACGTTGTACGTTGTACGTTGTACGTTATACGTTATACGTTATACGTTCTACGTTATACGTTATACGTTATACGTTATACGTTTATACGTTGTACGTTGTACGTTGTACGTTATACGTTATACGTTATACGTTATACGTTATACGTTATACGTTATACGTTATACGTTATACGTTATACGTTATACGTTTAACGTCATACGTTATACGTCATTCGTAATACGTTATACGTGATACGTTATACGTTGTACGTTATACGTTATACGTTATACGTTATACGTTATACGTTATACGTTATACGTTATACGTTATACGTTATACGTTATACGTTATACGTTATACGTTATACGTTATACGTTATACGTTATACGTTATACGTTATACGTTATACGTTGTACGTTGTACGTTGTACGTTATACGTTATACGTTATACGTTATACGTTATACGTTATACGTTATACGTTATACGTTATACGTTATACGTTATACGTTATACGTTATACGTTATACGTTGTACGTTATACGTTATACGTTATACGTTATACGTTATACGTTATACGTTATACGTTATACGTTATACGTTATACGTTATACGTTATACGTTATACGTTATACGTTGTACGTTGTACGTTGTACGTTGTACGTTGTACGTTATACGTTATACGTTATACGTTATACGTTATACGTTATACGTTATACGTTATACGTTATACGTTATACGTTGTACGTTATACGTTATACGTTATACGTTATTCGTTATACGTTATACGTTATACATTACATGTCATACGTTATACGTTATACGTTATACGTTATACGTTATACGTTATACGTTATACGTTGTACGTTATACGTTATACGTTATACGTTATACGTTATACGTTATACGTTATACGTTGTACGTTATACGTTATACGTTATACGTTATTCGTTATACGTTATACGTTATACATTACATGTCATACGTTATACGTTATACGTTATACGTTATACGTCATAGGTTATACGTTATATGTTATACGTTATACGTTATACGTAATACGTTATACGTCATACGTTATACGTTATAGGTGTTACGTTATACGTTATACGTTATACGTTTTACGTTATTCGTTATACGTTATCCGTTACACGTTATACGTTATACGTTATACGTTATACGTTATACGTTATACGTTATACGTTATACGTTATACGTTATGCGTTTTACGTTATTCGTTATATGTTATACGTTATACGATGTGCGTTATACGTTATACGTTATACGTTATACGTTATACGTTATACGTTATACGTTATACGTTATACGTTATACGTTATACGTTATACGTTATACGTTATACGTTATACGTTATACGTTATACGTTATACGTTATACGTTATACGTTATACGTTATACGTTATACGTTATACGTTATACGTTATACGTTCTACGTTCTTACGTTATACGTTGTACGTTATACGTTGTACGTTATACGTTGTACGTTATACGTTGTACGTTATACGTTGTACGTTATACGTTGTACGTTATACGTTATACGTTATACGTTATACGTTATACGTTATACGATATACGTTATACGTTATACGTTATACGTTATACGTTATACGTTGTACGTTATACGTTATACGTTATACGTTATACGTTATACGTTATACGTTATACGTTATACGTTGTACGTTGTACGTTGTACGTTATACGTTATACGTTATACGTTATACGTTATACGTTATACGTTATACGTTATACGTTATACGTTGTACGTTGTACGTTGTACGTTATACGTTATACGTTATACGTTATACGTTATACGTTATACGTTATACGTTATACGTTATACGTTATACGTTATACGTTTAACGTCATACGTTATACGTCATTCGTAATACGTTATACGTGATACGTTATACGTTGTACGTTATACGTTATACGTTATACGTTATACGTTATACGTTATACGTTATACGTTATACGTTATACGTTATACGTTATACGTTATACGTTATACGTTATACGTTATACGTTATACGTTATACGTTATACGTTATACGTTATACGTTGTACGTTGTACGTTGTACGTTATACGTTATACGTTATACGTTATACGTTATACGTTATACGTTATACGTTATACGTTATACGTTATACGTTATACGTTATACGTTATACGTTATACGTTATACGTTATACGTTATACGTTGTACGTTATACGTTATACGTTATACGTTATACGTTATACGTTATACGTTATACGTTATACGTTATACGTTATACGTTATACGTTATACGTTATACGTTATACGTTGTACGTTGTACGTTGTACGTTGTACGTTGTACGTTATACGTTATACGTTATACGTTATACGTTATACGTTATACGTTATACGTTATACGTTATACGTTATACGTTGTACGTTATACGTTATACGTTATACGTTATTCGTTATACGTTATACGTTATACATTACATGTCATACGTTATACGTTATACGTTATACGTTATACGTTATACGTTATACGTTATACGTTGTACGTTATACGTTATACGTTATACGTTATTCGTTATACGTTATACGTTATACATTACATGTCATACGTTATACGTTATACGTTATACGTTATACGTTATACGTTATACGTTATTCGTTATACGTTATCCGTTACACGTTATACGTCATACGTTATCCGTTACACGTTATACGTTATACGTTATACGTTATACGTTATACGTTATACGTTATACGTTATACGTTATACGTTATACGTTATACGTTATACGTTATTGGTTATACGTTATACGTTATACGTTATACGTTATACGTTATACGTTATACGTTATACGTTATACGTTATACGTTATACGTTATACGTTATACGTTATACGTTATACGTTATACGTTATACGTTATACGTTATACGTTATACGTTATACGTTATACGTTATACGTTATACGTTATACGTTATACGTTATACGTTATACGTTATACGTTATACGTTATACGTTATACGTTATACGTTATACGTTATACGTCATGCGTTATACGTTTTACGTTATTCGTTATACGTTTTCCGTTACACGTTATACGTTATACGTTATACGTTATACGTTATACGTTATACTTTATACGTTATACGTTATACGTTATACGTTATACGTTATACGTTATACGTTATACGTTATACGTTATACGTTGTACGTTGTACGTTGTACGTTATACGTTATACGTTATACGTTATACGTTATACGTTATACGTTATACGTTATACGTTATACGTTATACGTTATACGTTATGCGTTATACGTTATACGTTATACGTTGTACGTTATACGTTATACGTTATACGTTACACATTATACGTTATACGTTATACATTACATGTTATACGTTATACGTTATACGATATACGTTATACGTTATACGTCATAGGTTATACGTTATATGTTATACGTTATACGTTATACGTAATACGTTATACGTTATACGTTATACGTCATACGTTATACGTTATAGGTGTTACGTTATACGTTATACGTTATACGTTATACGTTATTCGCAATACGTTATACGTGATACGTTATACGTTATACGTTGTACGTTATACGTTATACGTTATACGTTATACGTTATACGTTATTCGTTATACGTTATACGTTATACATTACATGTTTTACGTTATACGTTATACGTTATACGTTATACGTTATACGTTATACGTTATACGTTATACGTTATACGTTATACGTCATACGTCATACGTTATACGTCATTCGTTATACGTTATACGTGATACGTTATACTTTGTACGTTATACGTTATACGTTATACGTTATACGTTATACGTTATACGTTATACGTTATACGTTATACTTTATACGTTACACGTTATACGTTGTACGTTATACGTTATACGTTATACGTTATACGTTATTCGTTATACGTTATACGTTATACATTACATGTTTTACGTTATACGTTATACGTTATACGTTATACGTTATACCTTATACGTTATACGTTATACGTTATACGTTATACGTCATACGTTATACGTCATTCGTAATACGTTATACGTGATACGTTATACGTTGTACGTTATACGTTATACGTTATACGTTATACGTTATACGTTATACGTTATACGTTATACGTTATACGTTATACGTTATACGTTATACGTTATACGTTATACGTTATACGTTATACGTTATACGTTATACGTTATACGTTATACGTTATACGTTATACGTTATACGTTATACGTTATACGTTATACGTTCTACGTTATACGTTGTACGTTGTACGTTGTACGTTATACGTTCTACGTTATACGTTATACGTTATACGTTATACGTTATACGTTATACGTTATACGTTATACGTTCTACGTTATACGTTATACGTTATACGTTATACGTTATACGTTATACGTTATACGATATACGTTGTACGTTATACGTTATACGTTATTCGTTATACGTTATTCGTTATACGTTATACGTCATACATTACATGTTATACGTTATACGTTATACGTTATACGTTATACGTTATACGTTATACGTTATACGTTATACTTTATACGTTATACGTTATACGTTATACGTTATGCGTTATACGTTATACGTTATACGTTACACGTTATACGTTATACGTTATACGATATACGTTATACGTTATACGTTATACGTTATACGTTATACATTATACGTTGTACGTTGTACGTTGTACGTTATACGTTATACGTTATACGTTATACGTTATACGTTATACGTTATACGTTATACGTTATACGTTATACGTTCTACGTTATACGTTCTACGTTATACGTTATACGTTATACGTTATACGTTATACGTTATACGTTGTACGTTATACGTTATACGTTATACGTTATACGTTATTCGTTATACGTTATACATTATACATTACATGTTATACGTTATACGTTATACGTTATACGTTATTCGTAATACGTTATACGTGATACGTTATACGTTGTACGTTATACGTTATACGTTATACGTTACACATTATACGTTATACGTTATACATTACATGTTATACGTTATACGTTATACGTTATACGTTATACGTTATACGTCATAGGTTATACGTTATATGTTATACGTTATACGTTATACGTAATACGTTATACGTTATACGTTATACGTTATACGTCATACGTTATACGTTATAGGTGTTACGTTATACGTTATACGTTATACGTTTTACGTTATTCGTTATACGTTATCCGTTACACGTTATACGTTATACGTTATACGTTATACGTTATACGTTATACGTTATACGTTATACGTTATACGTTATGCGTTTTACGTTATTCGTTATATGTTATACGTTATACGATGTGCGTTATACGTTATACGTTATACGTTATACGTTATACGTTATACGTTATACGTTATACGTTATACGTTATACGTTATACGTTATACGTTATACGTTATACGTTATACGTTATACGTTATACGTTATACGTTATACGTTATACGTTATACGTTATACGTTATACGTTATACGTTCTACGTTCTACGTTATACGTTGTACGTTATACGTTGTACGTTATACGTTGTACGTTATACGTTGTACGTTATACGTTGTACGTTATACGTTGTACGTTATACGTTATACGTTATACGTTATACGTTATACGTTATACGATATACGTTATACGTTATACGTTATACGTTATACGTTATACGTTGTACGTTATACGTTATACGTTATACGTTATACGTTATACGTTATACGTTATACGTTGTACGTTGTACGTTGTACGTTATACGTTATACGTTATACGTTATACGTTATACGTTATACGTTATACGTTATACGTTATACGTTATACGTTATACGTTGTACGTTGTACGTTGTACGTTATACGTTATACGTTATACGTTATACGTTATACGTTATACGTTATACGTTATACGTTATACGTTATACGTTATACGTTATACGTTATACGTTATACGTTATTCGTTATACGTTATACGTTATACATTACATGTTATACGTTATACGTTATACGTTATACGTTATACGTTATACGTTATACGTTATACGTTATACGTTATACGTTATACGTTATACGATATACGTTGTACGTTATACGTTATACGTTATTCGTTATACGTTATTCGTTATACGTTATACGTCATACATTACATGTTATACGTTATACGTTATACGTTATACGTTATACGTTATACGTTATACGTTATACGTTATACTTTATACGTTATACGTTATACGTTATACGTTATGCGTTATACGTTATACGTTATACGTTACACGTTATACGTTATACGTTATACGATATACGTTATACGTTATACGTTATACGTTATACGTTATACATTATACGTTGTACGTTGTACGTTGTACGTTATACGTTATACGTTATACGTTATACGTTATACGTTATACGTTATACGTTATACGTTATACGTTATACGTTCTACGTTATACGTTCTACGTTATACGTTATACGTTATACGTTATACGTTATACGTTATACGTTGTACGTTATACGTTATACGTTATACGTTATACGTTATTCGTTATACGTTATACATTATACATTACATGTTATACGTTATACGTTATACGTTATACGTTATTCGTAATACGTTATACGTGATACGTTATACGTTGTACGTTATACGTTATACGTTATACGTTACACATTATACGTTATACGTTATACATTACATGTTATACGTTATACGTTATACGTTATACGTTATACGTTATACGTCATAGGTTATACGTTATATGTTATACGTTATACGTTATACGTAATACGTTATACGTTATACGTTATACGTTATACGTCATACGTTATACGTTATAGGTGTTACGTTATACGTTATACGTTATACGTTTTACGTTATTCGTTATACGTTATCCGTTACACGTTATACGTTATACGTTATACGTTATACGTTATACGTTATACGTTATACGTTATACGTTATACGTTATGCGTTTTACGTTATTCGTTATATGTTATACGTTATACGATGTGCGTTATACGTTATACGTTATACGTTATACGTTATACGTTATACGTTATACGTTATACGTTATACGTTATACGTTATACGTTATACGTTATACGTTATACGTTATACGTTATACGTTATACGTTATACGTTATACGTTATACGTTATACGTTATACGTTATACGTTATACGTTCTACGTTCTACGTTATACGTTGTACGTTATACGTTGTACGTTATACGTTGTACGTTATACGTTGTACGTTATACGTTGTACGTTATACGTTGTACGTTATACGTTATACGTTATACGTTATACGTTATACGTTATACGATATACGTTATACGTTATACGTTATACGTTATACGTTATACGTTGTACGTTATACGTTATACGTTATACGTTATACGTTATACGTTATACGTTATACGTTGTACGTTGTACGTTGTACGTTATACGTTATACGTTATACGTTATACGTTATACGTTATACGTTATACGTTATACGTTATACGTTATACGTTATACGTTGTACGTTGTACGTTGTACGTTATACGTTATACGTTATACGTTATACGTTATACGTTATACGTTATACGTTATACGTTATACGTTATACGTTATACGTTATACGTTATACGTTATACGTTATTCGTTATACGTTATACGTTATACATTACATGTTATACGTTATACGTTATACGTTATACGTTATACGTTATACGTTATGCGTTATACGTTATACGTTATACGTTATACGTTATACGTTATACGTTATACGTTATACGTTATACGTTATACGTCATGCGTTATACGTTTTACGTTATTCGTTATACGTTATCCGTTACATGTTATACGTTATACGTTATACGTTATACGTTATACGTTATTCGTTATACGTTATACGTTATACGTTGTGCGTTGTACGTTGTACGTTATACGTTATACGTTGTACGTTATACGTTATACGTTATACGTTATTCGTTATACGTTATACGTTATACATTACATGTTATACGTTATACGTTATACGTTATACGTTATACGTTATACGTTATTCGTTATACGTTATACGTTATACGTTATACGTTATACGTTATACGTTATACGTTATACGTTATACGTTATACGTTATACGTTATACGTTATACGTCATACGTTATACGTCATTCGTAATACGTTATACGTGATACGTTATACGTTGTACGTTATACGTTATACGTTATACGTTATACGTTATACGTTATACGTTATACGTTATACGTTATACGTTATACGTTATACGTTATACGTTATACGTTATACGTTATACGTTATTCGTTATACGTTATACGTTATACATTACATGTTTTACGTTATACGTTATACGTTATACGTTATACGTTATACGTTATACGTTATACGTTATACGTTATACGTTATACGTTATACGTTATACGTTGTACGTTGTACGTTGTACGTTATACGTTATACGTTATACGTTATACGTTATACGTTATACGTTATACGTTATACGTTATACGTTATACGTTATACGTTATACGTTATACGTTATACGTTATACGTTGTACGTTATACGTTATACGTTATACGTTATACGTTATACGTTATACGTTATACGTTATACGTTATACGTTATACGTTATACGTTATACGTTATACGTTATACGTTATACGTTGTACGTTGTACGTTGTACGTTGTACGTTGTACGTTATACGTTATACGTTATACGTTATACGTTATACGTTATACGTTATACGTTATACGTTATACGTTATACGTTGTACGTTATACGTTATACGTTATACGTTATTCGTTATACGTTATACGTTATACATTACATGTCATACGTTATACGTTATACGTTATACGTTATACGTTATACGTTATACGTTATACGTTGTACGTTATACGTTATACGTTATACGTTATACGTTATACGTTATACGTTATACGTTGTACGTTATACGTTATACGTTATTCGTTATACGTTATACGTTATACATTACATGTCATACGTTATACGTTATACGTTATACGTTATACGTTATACGTTATACGTTATACGTTATTCGTTATACGTTATCCGTTACACGTTGTACGTTATACGTTATCCGTTACACGTTATACGTTATACGTTATACGTTATACGTTATACGTTATACGTTATACGTTATACGTTATACGTTATACGTTATACGTTATACGTTATACGTTATACGTTATACGTTATACGTTATACGTTATACGTTATACGTTATACGTTATACGTTATACGTTATACGTTATACGTTATACGTTATACGTTATACGTTATACGTTATACGTTATACGTTATTAGTTATACGTTATACGTTATACGTTATACGTTATACGTTATACGTTATACGTTATACGTTATACGTTATACGTTATACGTTATACGTTATACGTTATACGTTATACGTTATACGTTATACGTTATACGTCATGCGTTATACGTTTTACGTTATTCGTTATACGTTATCCGTTACACGTTATACGTTATACGTTATACGTTATACGTTATACGTTATACTTTATACGTTATACGTTATACGTTATACGTTATACGTTATACGTTATACGTTATACGTTATACGTTATACGTTGTACGTTGTACGTTGTACGTTATACGTTATACGTTATACGTTATACGTTATACGTTATACGTTATACGTTATACGTTATACGTTATACGTTATACGTTATGCGTTATACGTTATACGTTATACGTTGTACGTTATACGTTATACGTTATACGTTATTCGTTATACGTTATACGTTATACATTACATGTCATACGTTATACGTTATACGTCATTCGTTATACGTTATACGTGATACGTTATACTTTGTAGGTTATACGTTATACGTTATACGTTATACGTTATACGTTATACGTTATACGTTATACGTTATACGTTATTCGTTATACGTTATACGTTATACATTACATGTTTTACGTTATACGTTATACGTTATACGTTATACGTTATACGTTATACGTTATACGTTATACGTTATACGTTATACGTTATACGTTATACGTTGTACGTTGTACGTTGTACGTTATACGTTATACGTTATACGTTATACGTTATACGTTATACGTTATACGTTATACGTTATACGTTATACGTTATACGTTATACGTTATACGTTATACGTTATACGTTATACGTTATACGTTATACGTTATTCGTTATACGTTATACGTTATACGTTATACGTTATACGTTATACGTTATACGTTATACGTTATACGTTATACGTTATACGTCATACGTTATACGTCATTCGTAATACGTTATACGTGATACGTTATTCGTTATACGTTATACGTTATACATTACATGTTTTACGTTATACGTTATACGTTATACGTTATACGTTATACGTTATACGTTATACGTTATACGTTATACGTTATACGTTATACGTTATACGTTGTACGTTGTACGTTGTACGTTATACGTTATACGTTATACGTTATACGTTATACGTTATACGTTATACGTTGTACGTTATACGTTATACGTTATACGTTATACGTTATTCGTTATACGTTATACGTTATACGTTATACGTTATACGTTATACGTTATACGTTATACGTTATACGTTATACGTTATACGTTATACGTTATACGTTATACGTTATACGTTATACTTTATACGTTATACGTTATACGTTATACGTTATGCGTTGTACGTTATACGTGATACGTTACACGTTATACGTTATACGTTATACGATATACGTTATACGTTATACGTTGTACGCTATACGTTATACTTTATACGTTATAGGTGTTACGTTATACGTTATACGTTATACGTTATTCGTAATACGTTATACGTGATACGTTATACGTTGTACGTTATACGTTATACGTTATACGTTACACATTATACGTTATACGTTATACATTACATGTTATACGTTATACGTTATACGTTATACGTTATACGTTATACGTCATAGGTTATACGTTATATGTTATACGTTATACGTTATACGTAATACGTTATACGTTATACGTTATACGTTATACGTTATACGTCATACGTTATACGTTATAGGTGTTACGTTATACGTTATACGTTATACGTTATACGTTATACGTTATTCGTAATACGTTATACGTGATACGTTATACGTTGTACGTTATACGTTATACGTTATACGTTATACATTATACGTTATACGTAATACATTACATGTTATACGTTATACGTTGAACGTTATACGTTATACGTTATACGTTATACGTTATACGTTATACGTTATACGTTATACGTTATACGTTATACGTTATACGTTATACGTTATACGTTATACGTTATACGTTATACGTTATACGTTATACGTTATACGTCATGCGTTATACGTTTTACGTTATTCGTTATACGTTATCCGTTACACGTTATACGTTATACGTTATACGTTATACGTTATACGTTATACGTTATACGTTATACGTTATACGTTATACGTTATACGTTGTACGTTGTACGTTGTACGTTGTACGTTATACGTTATACGTTATACGTTATACGTTATACGTTATACGTTGTACGTTATACGTTATACGTTATACGTTATACGTTATACGTTATACGTTATACGTTATACGTTATACGTTATGCGTTATACGTTATACGTTATACGTTACACGTTATACGTTATACGTTATACGTTATACGATATACGTTATAGGTGTTACGTTATACGTTATACGTTATACTTTATTCGTAATACGTTATACGTGATACGTTATACGTTGTACGTTATACGTTATACGTTATACGTTACACATTATACGTTATACGTTATACATTACATGTTATACGTTATACGTTATACGTTATACGTTATAGGTGTTACGTTATACGTTATACGTTATACGTTATACGTTATTCGTAATACGTTATACGTGATACGTTATACGTTGTACGTTATACGTTATACGTTATACGTTATACATTATACGTTATACGTTATACATTACATGTTATACGTTATACGTTATACGTCATAGGTTATACGTTATATGTTATACGTTATAGGTTATACGTAATACGTTATACGTTATACGTTATACGTTATACGTCATACGTTATACGTTATAGGTGTTACGTTATACGTTATACGTTATACGTTATACGTTATACGTTATACGTTATACGTTATACGTTATACGTTATACATTACATGTTATACGTTATACGTTATACGTTATACGTTATAGGTGTTACGTTATACGTTATACGTTATACGTTATACGTTATTCGTAATACGTTATACGTGATACGTTATACGTTGTACGTTATACGTTATATGTTATACGTTATTCGTAATACGTTATACGTGATACGTTATACGTTGTACGTTATACGTTATACGTTATACGTTATACATTATACGTTATACGTTATACATTACATGTTATACGTTATACGTTATACGTTATACGTTAGACGTTAGACGTTATACGTTATACGTTATACGTTATACGTTATACGTTATACGTTATACGTTATACGTTATACGTTATACGTTATACGTTATACGTTATACGTTATACGTTATACGTCATGCGTTATACGTTTTACGTTATTCGTTATACGTTATCCGTTACACGTTATACGTTATACGTTATACGTTATACGTTATACGTTATACGTTATACGTTATACGTTATACGTTATGCGTTTTACGTTATTCGTTATATGTTATACGTTATACGATGTGCGTTATACGTTATACGTTATACGTTATACGTTATACGTTATACGTTATACGTTATACGTTATACGTTATACGTTATACGTTATACGTTATACGTTATTCGTTATACGTTATACGTTATACGTTATACGTTATACGTTATACGTTATACGTTATACGTTATACGTTATACATTCTACGTTCTACGTTATACGTTGTACGTTATACGTTGTACGTTATACGTTGTACGTTATACGTTGTACGTTATACGTTGTACGTTATACGTTGTACGTTATACGTTATACGTTATACGTTATACGTTATACGTTATACGATATACGTTATACGTTATACGTTATACGTTATACGTTATACGTTATACGTTGTACGTTATACGTTATACGTTAAACGTTATTCGTTATACGTTATACGTTATACATTACATGTTATACGTTATACGTTATACGTTATACGTTATACGTTATACGTTATACGTTATACGTTATACGTTATACGTTATACGTTATACGTTATACGTTATACGTTATACGTTATACGTTATACGTTATACGTTATACGTTATACGTTATACGTTATACGTTATACGTTATACGTTATACGTTATACGTTATACGTTATACGTTATACGTTATACGTTATACGTTATACGTTGTACGTTGTACGTTGTACGTTATACGTTATACGTTATACGTTATACGTTATACGTTATACGTTATACGTTATACGTTATACGTTATACGTTATACGTTATACGTTATACGTTATACGTTATACGTTATACGTTATACGTTATACGTTGTACGTTATACGTTATACGTTATACGTTATTCGTTATACGTTATACGTTATACATTACATGTTATACGTTATACGTTATACGTTATACGTTATACGTTATACGTTATACGTTATACTTTATACGTTATACGTTATACGTTATACGTTATGCGTTATACGTTATACGTTATACGTTACACGTTATACGTTATACGTTATACGATATACGTTTTACGTTATACGTTGTACGCTATACGTTATACTTTATACGTTATAGGTGTTACGTTATACGTTATACGTTATACGTTATTCGTAATACGTTATACGTGATACGTTATACGTTGTACGTTATACGTTATACGTTATACGTTACACATTATACGTTATACGTTATACATTACATGTTATACGTTATACGTTATACGTTATACGTTATACGTTATACGTCATAGGTTATACGTTATATGTTATACGTTATACGTTATACGTAATACGTTATACGTTATACGTTATACGTTATACGTTATACGTCATACGTTATACGTTATAGGTGTTACGTTATACGTTATACGTTATACGTTATACGTTATACGTTATTCGTAATACGTTATACGTGATACGTTATACGTTGTACGTTATACGTTATACGTTATACGTTATACATTATACGTTATACGTAATACATTACATGTTATACGTTATACGTTGAACGTTATACGTTATACGTTATACGTTATACGTTATACGTTATACGTTATACGTTATACGTTATACGTTATACGTTATACGTTATACGTTATACGTTATACGTTATACGTTATACGTTATACGTTATACGTCATGCGTTATACGTTTTACGTTATTCGTTATACGTTATCCGTTACACGTTATACGTTATACGTTATACGTTATACGTTATACGTTATACGTTATACGTTATACGTTATACGTTATACGTTGTACGTTGTACGTTGTACGTTGTACGTTATACGTTATACGTTATACGTTATACGTTATACGTTATACGTTGTACGTTATACGTTATACGTTATACGTTATACGTTATACGTTATACGTTATACGTTATACGTTATACGTTATGCGTTATACGTTATACGTTATACGTTACACGTTATACGTTATACGTTATACGATATACGTTATACGTTATACGTTGTACGCTATACGTTATACTTTATACGTTATAGGTGTTACGTTATACGTTATACGTTAAACGTTATTCGTAATACGTTATACGTGATACGTTATACGTTGTACGTTATACGTTATACGTTATACCTTACACATTATACGTTATACGTTATACATTACATGTTATACGTTATACGTTATACGTTATACGTTATACGTTATACGTTATACGTCATAGGTTATACGTTATATGTTATACGTTATACGTTATACGTAATACGTTATACGTTATACGTTATACGTTATACGTCATACGTTATACGTTATAGGTGTTACGTTATACGTTATACGTTATACGTTATACGTTATTCGTAATACGTTATACGTGATACGTTATACGTTGTACGTTATACGTTATACGTTATACGTTATACATTATACGTTATACGTTATACATTACATGTTATACGTTATACGTTATACGTTATACGTTAGACGTTATACGTTATACGTTATACGTTATACGTTATACGTTATACGTTATACGTTATACGTTATACGTTATACGTTATACGTTATACGTTATACGTTATACGTTATACGTTATACGTTATACGTTATACGTTATACGTCATGCGTTATACGTTTTACGTTATTCGTTATACGTTATCCGTTACACGTTATACGTTATACGTTATACGTTATACGTTATACGTTATACGTTATACGTTATACGTTATACGTTATGCGTTTTACGTTATTCGTTATATGTTATACGTTATACGATGTGCGTTATACGTTATACGTTATACGTTATACGTTATACGTTATACGTTATACGTTATACGTTATACGTTATACGTTATACGTTATACGTTATACGTTATTCGTTATACGTTATACGTTATACGTTATACGTTATACGTTATACGTTATACGTTATACGTTATACGTTATACATTCTACGTTCTACGTTATACGTTGTACGTTATACGTTGTACGTTATACGTTGTACGTTATACGTTGTACGTTATACGTTGTACGTTATACGTTATACGTTATACGTTATACGTTATACGTTATACGATATACGTTATACGTTATACGTTATACGTTATACGTTATACGTTATACGTTGTACGTTATACGTTATACGTTAAACGTTATTCGTTATACGTTATACGTTATACATTACATGTTATACGTTATACGTTATACGTTATACGTTATACGTTATACGTTACACGTTATACGTTATACGTTATACGTTATACGTTATACGTTATACGTTATACGTTGTACGTTGTACGTTGTACGTTATACGTTATACGTTATACGTTATACGTTATACGTTATACGTTATACGTTATACGTTATACGTTATACGTAATACGTTATACGTTATACGTTATACGTTATACGTTGTACGTTATACGTTATACGTTATACGTTATTCGTTATACGTTATACGTTATACATTACATGTTATACGTTATACGTTATACGTTATACGTTATACGTTATACGTTATACGTTATACGTTATACGTTGTTTGTTATACGTTATACGTTATACGTTATTCGTTATACGTTATACGTTATACGTTATACGTCATAAGTTATACGTTATACGTTATACGTTATACGTTATACGTTATGCGTTATACGTCCTACGATATTCGTTATACGTTATACGTTATTAGTTATACGTTATACGTTATACGTTATACGTCATAGGTTATACGTTATACGTTATGCGTTATACGTTATACGTTATACGTTATACGTTATACGTTATACGTTATACGTTATACGTTATACGTTATACGTTATACGTTATACGTTATACGTTATACGTTATACGTTATACGTTATACGTTATACGTTATACGTTATACGTTATACGTTATACGTTATACGTTATACGTTATACGTTATACGTTATACGTTATACGTTATACGTTATACGTTATACGTTATACGTTATACGTTATACGTTATACGTTATACGTTATACGTTATACGTTATACGTTATACGTTATACGTTATACGTTATACGTTATACGTTATACGTGATACGTTATACGTTGTACGTTATACGTTATACGTTATACGTTATACGTTATACGTTATACGTTATACGTTATGCGTTATACGTTATACGTTATACGTTATACGTAATACGTTATACGTTATACGTTATACGTTATACGTTATACGTTATACGTTATACGTTATACGTTATACGTTATACGTTATACGTTATACGTTATACGTTATACGTTATACGTTATACGTTATACGATATACGTTATACGTTATACGTTATACGTTATACGTTATACGTTATACGTTATACGTTATACGTTATACGTTATACGTTATACGTTATACGTTATACGTTATACGTTATACGTTATACGTTATACGTTATACGTTATACGTTATACGTTGTACGTTGTACGTTGTACGTTATACGTTATACGTTATACGTTATACGTTATACGTTATACGTTATACGTTATACGTTATACGTTATACGTTATACGTTATACGTTATACGTTATACGTTATACGTTGTACGTTATACGTTATACGTTATACGTTATTCGTTATACGTTATACGTTATACATTACATGTTATACGTTATACGTTATACGTTATACGTTATACGTTATACGTTATACGTTATACTTTATACGTTATACGTTATACGTTATACGTTATGCGTTATACGTTATACGTTATACGTTACACGTTATACGTTATACGTTATACGATATACGTTTTACGTTATACGTTGTACGCTATACGTTATAGGTGTTACGTTATACGTTATACGTTATACGTTATTCGTAATACGTTATACGTGATACGTTATACGTTGTACGTTATACGTTATACGTTATACGTTACACATTATACGTTATACGTTATACATTACATGTTATACGTTATACGTTATACGTTATACGTTATACGTTATACGTCATAGGTTATACGTTATATGTTATACGTTATACGTTATACGTAATACGTTATACGTTATACGTTATACGTTATACGTTATACGTCATACGTTATACGTTATAGGTGTTACGTTATACGTTATACGTTATACGTTATACGTTATACGTTATTCGTAATACGTTATACGTGATACGTTATACGTTGTACGTTATACGTTATACGTTATACGTTATACATTATACGTTATACGTAATACATTACATGTTATACGTTATACGTTGAACGTTATACGTTATACGTTATACGTTATACGTTATACGTTATACGTTATACGTTATACGTTATACGTTATACGTTATACGTTATACGTTATACGTTATACGTTATACGTTATACGTTATACGTTATACGTTATACGTCATGCGTTATACGTTTTACGTTATTCGTTATACGTTATCCGTTACACGTTATACGTTATACGTTATACGTTATACGTTATACGTTATACGTTATACGTTATACGTTATACGTTATACGTTGTACGTTGTACGTTGTACGTTGTACGTTATACGTTATACGTTATACGTTATACGTTATACGTTATACGTTATACGTTATACGTTATACGTTATACGTTATACGTTATACGTTATACGTTATACGTTATACGTTGTACGTTATACGTTATACGTTATACGTTATACGTTATACGTTATACGTTGTACGCTATACGTTATACTTTATACGTTATAGGTGTTACGTTATACGTTATACGTTATACTTTATTCGTAATACGTTATACGTGATACGTTATACGTTGTACGTTATACGTTATACGTTATACGTTACACATTATACGTTATACGTTATACATTACATGTTATACGTTATACGTTATACGTTATACGTTATAGGTGTTACGTTATACGTTATACGTTATACGTTATACGTTATTCGTAATACGTTATACGTGATACGTTATACGTTGTACGTTATACGTTATACGTTATACGTTATACATTATACGTTATACGTTATACATTACATGTTATACGTTATACGTTATACGTCATAGGTTATACGTTATATGTTATACGTTATAGGTTATACGTAATACGTTATACGTTATACGTTATACGTTATACGTCATACGTTATACGTTATAGGTGTTACGTTATACGTTATACGTTATACGTTATACGTTATTCGTAATACGTTATACGTGATACGTTATACGTTGTACGTTATACGTTATACGTTATACGTTATACATTATACGTTATACGTTATACATTACATGTTATACGTTATACGTTATACGTTATACGTTAGACGTTATACGTTATACGTTATACGTTATACGTTATACGTTATACGTTATACGTTATACGTTATACGTTATACGTTATACGTTATACGTTATACGTTATACGTTATACGTTATACGTTATACGTCATGCGTTATACGTTTTACGTTATTCGTTATACGTTATCCGTTACACGTTATACGTTATACGTTATACGTTATACGTTATACGTTATACGTTATACGTTGTACGTTATACGTTGTACGTTATACGTTGTACGTTATACGTTATACGTTATACGTTATACGTTATACGTTATACGATATACGTTATACGTTATACGTTATACGTTATACGTTATACGTTATACGTTGTACGTTATACGTTATACGTTAAACGTTATTCGTTATACGTTATACGTTATACATTACATGTTATACGTTATACGTTATACGTTATACGTTATACGTTATACGTTATACGTTATACGTTATACGTTATACGTTATACGTTATACGTTATACGTTATACGTTATACGTTATACGTTATACGTTATACGTTATACGTTATACGTTATACGTTATACGTTATACGTTATACGTTATACGTTATACGTTATACGTTATACGTTATACGTTATACGTTGTACGTTGTACGTTGTACGTTATACGTTATACGTTATACGTTATACGTTATACGTTATACGTTATACGTTATACGTTATACGTTATACGTTATACGTTATACGTTATACGTTATACGTTATACGTTATACGTTGTACGTTATACGTTATACGTTATACGTTATTCGTTATACGTTATACGTTATACATTACATGTTATACGTTATACGTTATACGTTATACGTTATACGTTATACGTTATACGTTATACTTTATACGTTATACGTTATACGTTATACGTTATGCGTTATACGTTATACGTTATACGTTACACGTTATACGTTATACGTTATACGATATACGTTTTACGTTATACGTTGTACGCTATACGTTATACTTTATACGTTATAGGTGTTACGTTATACGTTATACGTTATACGTTATTCGTAATACGTTATACGTGATACGTTATACGTTGTACGTTATACGTTATACGTTATACGTTACACATTATACGTTATACGTTATACATTACATGTTATACGTTATACGTTATACGTTATACGTTATACGTTATACGTCATAGGTTATACGTTATATGTTATACGTTATACGTTATACGTAATACGTTATACGTTATACGTTATACGTTATACGTTATACGTCATACGTTATACGTTATAGGTGTTACGTTATACGTTATACGTTATACGTTATACGTTATACGTTATTCGTAATAC
The DNA here is from genome assembly GCF_051014685.1 of Ptiloglossa arizonensis. Taxonomy (NCBI): domain Eukaryota; kingdom Metazoa; phylum Arthropoda; class Insecta; order Hymenoptera; family Colletidae; genus Ptiloglossa; species Ptiloglossa arizonensis. Next base: position 1,078,995 of record NW_027478420.1, on the reverse strand, counting down.
GTTATACGTGATACGTTATACGTTGTACGTTATACGTTATACGTTATACGTTATACATTATACGTTATACGTAATACATTACATGTTATACGTTATACGTTGAACGTTATACGTTATACGTTATACGTTATACGTTATACGTTATACGTTATACGTTATACTTTATACGTTATACGTTATACGTTATACGTTATACGTTATACGTTATACGTTATACGTTATACGTTATACGTCATGCGTTATACGTTTTACGTTATTCGTTATACGTTATCCGTTACACGTTATACGTTATACGTTATACGTTATACGTTATACGTTATACGTTATACGTTATACGTTATACGTTATACGTTGTACGTTGTACGTTGTACGTTGTACGTTATACGTTATACGTTATACGTTATACGTTATACGTTATACGTTGTACGTTATACGTTATACGTTATACGTTATACGTTATACGTTATACGTTATACGTTATACGTTATACGTTATGCGTTATACGTTATACGTTATACGTTACACGTTATACGTTATACGTTATACGATATACGTTATACGTTATACGTTGTACGCTATACGTTATACTTTATACGTTATAGGTGTTACGTTATACGTTATACGTTATACGTTATTCGTAATACGTTATACGTGATACGTTATACGTTGTACGTTATACGTTATACGTTATACGTTACACATTATACGTTATACGTTATACATTACATGTTATACGTTATACGTTATACGTTATACGTTATACGTTATACGTTATACGTCATAGGTTATACGTTATATGTTATACGTTATACGTTATACGTAATACGTTATACGTTATACGTTATACGTTATACGTCATACGTTATACGTTATAGGTGTTACGTTATACGTTATACGTTATACGTTATACGTTATTCGTAATACGTTATACGTGATACGTTATACGTTGTACGTTATACGTTATACGTTATACGTTATACATTATACGTTATACGTTATACATTACATGTTATACGTTATACGTTATACGTTATACGTTAGACGTTATACGTTATACGTTATACGTTATACGTTATACGTTATACGTTATACGTTATACGTTATACGTTATACGTTATACGTTATACGTTATACGTTATACGTTATACGTTATACGTTATACGTTATACGTCATGCGTTATACGTTTTACGTTATTCGTTATACGTTATCCGTTACACGTTATACGTTATACGTTATACGTTATACGTTATACGTTATACGTTATACGTTATACGTTATACGTTATGCGTTTTACGTTATTCGTTATATGTTATACGTTATACGATGTGCGTTATACGTTATACGTTATACGTTATACGTTATACGTTATACGTTATACGTTATACGTTATACGTTATACGTTATACGTTATACGTTATACGTTATTCGTTATACGTTATACGTTATACGTTATACGTTATACGTTATACGTTATACGTTATACGTTATACGTTATACATTCTACGTTCTACGTTATACGTTGTACGTTATACGTTGTACGTTATACGTTGTACGTTATACGTTGTACGTTATACGTTGTACGTTATACGTTATACGTTATACGTTATACGTTATACGTTATACGATATACGTTATACGTTATACGTTATACGTTATACGTTATACGTTATACGTTGTACGTTATACGTTATACGTTAAACGTTATTCGTTATACGTTATACGTTATACATTACATGTTATACGTTATACGTTATACGTTATACGTTATACGTTATACGTTATACGTTATACGTTATACGTTATACGTTATACGTTATACGTTATACGTTATACGTTATACGTTATACGTTATACGTTATACGTTATACGTTATACGTTATACGTTATACGTCATGCGTTATGCGTTTTACGTTATTCGTTATACGTTATCCGTTACACGTTATACGTTATACGTTATACGTTATACGTTATACGTTATACGTTACACGTTATACGTTATACGTTATACGTTATACGTTATACGTTATACGTTATACGTTGTACGTTGTACGTTGTACGTTGTACGTTATACGTTATACGTTATACGTTATACGTTATACGTTATACGTTGTACGTTATACGTTATACGTTATACGTTATACGTTATACGTTATACGTTATACGTTATACGTTGTACGTCATACGTTATACGTTATACGTTATTCGTTATACGTTATACGTTATACATTACATGTTATACGTTATACGTTATACGTTATACGTTATACGTTATACGTTATACGTTATACGTTATACGTTATACTTTATACGTTATACGTTATACGTTATACGTTATGCGTTATACGTTATACGTTATACGTTACACGTTATACGTTATACGTTATACGATATACGTTATACGTTATACATTACATGTTTTACGTTATACGTTATACGTTATACGTTATACGTTATACGTTATACGTTATACGTTATACGTTATACGTTATACGTTATACGTTATACGTTATACGTTATACGTTATACGTCATACGTTACACGTCATTCGTTATACGTTATACGTGATACGTTATACGTTGTACGTTATACGTTATACGTTATACGTTATACGTTATACGTTATACGTAATACGTTATACGTTATACGTTATACGTTATACGTTGTACGTTATACGTTATGCGTTATACGTTATACGTTATTCGTTATACGTTATACGTTATACATTACATGTTTTACGTCATACGTTATACGTTATACGTTATACGTTATACCTTATACGTTATACGTTATACGTTATACGTTATACGTCATACGTTATACGTCATTCGTAATACGTTATACGTGATACGTTATACGTTGTACGTTATGCGTTATACGTTATACGTTATACGTTATACGTTATACGTTATACGTTATACGTTATGCGTTATACGTTATACGTTATACGTTATACGTTATACGTTATACGTTATACGTTATACGTTATACGTTATACGTTATACGTTATACGTTATACGTTTTACGTTATACGTTATACATTATACGTTATACGATATACGTTATACGTTATGCGTTATGCGTTCTTCGTTACACGTTATACGTTATTCGGTATGCGTTACACGTTATACGTTATACGTTATACGTTATACGTTATACGTTATACGTTATACGTTATACGTTATACGTTATACGTTATACGTTACACGTTATACGTTATACGTTATACGTTATACGTTATACGTTATACGTTATACGTTGTACGTTGTACGTTGTACGTTATACGTTATACGTTATACGTTATACGTTATACGTTATACGTTATACGTTATACGTTATACGTTATACGTAATACGTTATACGTTATACGTTATACGTTATACGTTGTACGTTATACGTTATACGTTATACGTTATTCGTTATACGTTATACGTTATACATTACATGTTATACGTTATACGTTATACGTTATACGTTATACGTTATACGTTATACGTTATACGTTATACGTTGTTTGTTATACGTTATACGTTATACGTTATTCGTTATACGTTATACGTTATACGTTATACGTCATAAGTTATACGTTATACGTTATACGTTATACGTTATACGTTATGCGTTATACGTCCTACGATATTCGTTATACGTTATACGTTATTAGTTATACGTTATACGTTATACGTTATACGTCATAGGTTATACGTTATACGTTATGCGTTATACGTTATACGTTATACGTTATACGTTATACGTTATACGTTATACGTTATACGTTATACGTTATACGTTATACGTTATACGTTATACGTTATACGTTATACGTTATACGTTATACGTTATACGTTATACGTTATACGTTATACGTTATACGTTATACGTTATACGTTATACGTTATACGTTATACGTTATACGTTATACGTTATACGTTATACGTTATACGTTATACGTTATACGTTATACGTTATACGTTATACGTTATACGTTATACGTTATACGTTATACGTTATACGTTGTACGTTATACGTTATACGTTATACGTTATACGTTATACGTTATACGTTATACATTACATGTTTTACGTTGTACGTTATACGTTATACGTTATACGTTACACGTTATACGTTATACGTTATACGTTATACGTTATACGTTATACGTCATACGTTATACGTCATTCGTTATACGTTATACGTGATACGTTATACGTTGTACGTTATACGTTATACGTTATACGTTATACGTTATACGTTATACGTTATACGTTATTCGTTATACGTTATACGTTATACATTACATGTTATACGTTATACGTTATACGTTATACGTTATACGTTATACGTTATACGTTATACGTTATACGTTATACGTTATACGTTATACGTTATACGTTATACGTTATACGTTATACGTTATACGTTCTACGTTATACGTTGTACGTTATACGTTATACGTTATACGTTATACGTTATTCGTTATACGTTATACGTTATACATTACATGTTATACGTTATACGTTATACCTTATACGTTATACGTTATACGTTATACGTTATACGTCATACGTTATACGTCATTCGTAATACGTTATACGTGATACGTTATACGTTGTACGTTATACGTTATACGTTATACGTTATACGTTATACGTTATACGTTATACGTTATGCGTTATACGTTATACGTTATACGTTATACGTAATACGTTATACGTTATACGTTATACGTTATACGTTATACGTTATACGTTATACGTTATACGTTATACGTTATACATTATACGTTATACGATATACGTTATACGTTATGCGTTATGCGTTCTTCGTTACACGTTATACGTTATTCGGTATGCGTTACACGTTATACGTTATACGTTATACGTTATACGTTATACGTTATACGTTATACGTTATACGTTATACGTTATACGTTATACGTTATACGTTATACGTTATACGTTATACGTTATACGTTATACGTTATACGTTATACGTTATACGTTATACGTTATACGTTATACGTTATACGTTATACGTTATACGTTATACGTTATACGTTATACGTTATACGTTATACGTTCTACGTTATACGTTGTACGTTATACGTCATAGGTTATACGTTATATGTTATACGTTATATGTTATACGTAATACGTTGTACGTTATACGTTATACGTTATACGTCGTACGTTATACGTTATAGGTGTTACGTTATACGTTATACGTTATACGTTATACGTTATTCGTAATACGTTATACGTGATACGTTATACGTTATACGTTGTACGTTATACGTTATACGTTATACGTTATACGTTATACGTTATACGTTATACGTTATACGTTATACGTTATACGTTATACGTTATACGTTATACGTTATACGTTATACGTTATACGTTATACGTTATACGTTATACGTTATACGTTATACGTTATACGTTGTACGTTGTACGTTGTACGTTATACGTTCTACGTTATACGTTATACGTTATACGTTATACGTTATACGTTATACGTTATACGTTCTACGTTATACGTTATACGTTATACGTTATACGTTATACGTTATACGTTATACGTTGTACGTTATACGTTATACGTTATACGTTATACGTTATTCGTTATACGTTATACGTTATACGTTATACGTTATACGTTATACGTTATACGTTATACGTTATACGTTATACGTTATACGTTATACGTTATACGTTATACGTTATACGTTATACGTTATACGTTATACGTTGTACGTTGTACGTTGTACGTTATACGTTCTACGTTATACGTTATACGTTATACGTTATACGTTATACGTTATACGTTATACGTTCTACGTTATACGTTATACGTTATACGTTATACGTTATACGTTATACGTTGTACGTTATACGTTATACGTTATACGTTATACGTTATTCGTTATACGTTATACGTTATACATTACATGTTATACGTTATACGTTATACGTTATACGTTATACGTTATACGTTATACGTTATACTTTATACGTTATACGTTATACGTTATACGTTATGCGTTATACGTTATACGTTATACGTTACACGTTATACGTTATACGTTATACGATATACGTTATACGTTATACGTTGTACGCTATACGTTATACTTTATACGTTATAGGTGTTACGTTATACGTTATACGTTATACGTTATTCGTAATACGTTATACGTGATACGTTATACGTTGTACGTTATACGTTATACGTTATACGTTACACATTATACGTTATACGTTATACATTACATGTTATACGTTATACGTTATACGTTATACGTTATACGTTATACGTCATAGGTTATACGTTATATGTTATACGTTATACGTTATACGTAATACGTTATACGTTATACGTTATACGTTATACGTCATACGTTATACGTTATAGGTGTTACGTTATACGTTATACGTTATACGTTATACGTTATTCGTAATACGTTATACGTGATACGTTATACGTTGTACGTTATACGTTATACGTTATACGTTATACATTATACGTTATACGTTATACATTACATGTTATACGTTATACGTTATACGTTATACGTTAGACGTTATACGTTATACGTTATACGTTATACGTTATACGTTATACGTTATACGTTATACGTTATACGTTATACGTTATACGTTATACGTTATACGTTATACGTTATACGTTATACGTTATACGTCATGCGTTATACGTTTTACGTTATTCGTTATACGTTATCCGTTACACGTTATACGTTATACGTTATACGTTATACGTTATACGTTATACGTTATACGTTATACGTTATACGTTATACATTATGCGTTTTACGTTATTCGTTATATGTTATACGTTATACGATGTGCGTTATACGTTATACGTTATACGTTATACGTTATACGTTATACGTTATACGTTATACGTTATACGTTATACGTTATACGTTATACGTTATACGTTATACGTTATACGTTATACGTTATACGTTATACGTTATACGTTATACGTTCTACGTTGTACGTTATACGTTGTACGTTATACGTTGTACGTTATACGTTGTACGTTATACGTTGTACGTTATACGTTGTACGTTATACGTTATACGTTATACGTTATACGTTATACGTTATACGTTATACGTCATGCGTTATACGTTTTACGTTATTCGTTATACGTTATCCGTTACACGTTATACGTTATACGTTATACGTTATACGTTATACGTTATACGTTATACGTTATACGTTATACGTTATACGTTATACGTTATACGTTGTACGTTGTACGTTGTACGTTGTACGTTATACGTTATACGTTATACGTTATACGTTATACGTTATACGTTGTACGTTATACGTTATACGTTATACGTTATACGTTATACGTTATACGTTATACGTTGTACGTTATACGTTATACGTTATACGTTATTCGTTATACGTTATACGTTATACATTACATGTTATACGTTATACGTTATACGTTATACGTTATACGTTATACGTTATACGTTATACGTTATACTTTATACGTTATACGTTATACGTTATACGTTATACGTTATACGTTATACGTTATACGTTATACGTTATACGTTATACGTTATACGTTATACGTTATACGTTATACGTTATACGTTATACGTTATACGTTATACGTTATACGTTATTCGTTATACGTTATACGTTATACATTACACGTTATACGTTATACGTTATACGTTATACGTTATACGTTATACGTTATACGTTATACGTTATACGTTATACGTTATACGTTATACGTTATACGTTATACGTTATACGTTATACGTTATACGTTATACGTTATACGTTATACGTTATACGTTCTACGTTATACGTTGTACGTTATACGTTATACGTTATACGTTATACGTTATTCGTTATACGTTATACGTTATACATTACATGTTTTACGTTATACGTTATACGTTATACGTTATACGTTATACGTTATACGTTATACGTTATACGTTATACGTTATACGTTATACGTTATACGTCATACGTTATACGTCATTCGTAATACGTTATACGTGATACGATGTACGTTGTACGTTATACCTTATACGTTATACGTTATACGTTATACGTTATACGTTATACGTTATACGTTATACGTTATACGTTATACGTTATACGTTATACGTTGTACGTTATACGTTATACGTTATACGTTATTCGTTATACGTTATACGTTATACATTACATGTTATACGTTATACGTTATACGTTATACGTTATACGTTATACGTTATACGTTATACGTTATACTTTATACGTTATACGTTATACGTTATACGTTATACGTTATACGTTATACGTTATACGTTATACGTTATACGTTATACGTTATACGTTATACGTTATACGTTATACGTTATACGTTATACGTTATACGTTATACGTTATACGTTATACGTTATACGTTATTCGTTATACGTTATACGTTATACATTACACGTTATACGTTATACGTTATACGTTATACGTTATACGTTATACGTTATACGTTATACGTTATACGTTATACGTTATACGTTATACGTTATACGTTATACGTTATACGTTATACGTTATACGTTATACGTTATACGTTATACGTTGTACGTTGTACGTTGTACGTTGTACGTTATACGTTATACGTTATACGTTATACGTTATACGTTATACGTTGTACGTTATACGTTATACGTTATACGTTATACGTTATACGTTATACGTTATACGTTGTACGTTATACGTTATACGTTATACGTTATTCGTTATACGTTATACGTTATACATTACATGTTATACGTTATACGTTATACGTTATACGTTATACGTTATACGTTATACGTTATACGTTATACTTTATACGTTATACGTTATACGTTATACGTTATACGTTATACGTTATACGTTATACGTTATACGTTATACGTTATACGTTATACGTTATACGTTATACGTTATACGTTATACGTTATACGTTATACGTTATACGTTATACGTTATACGTTATACGTTATTCGTTATACGTTATACGTTATACATTACACGTTATACGTTATACGTTATACGTTATACGTTATACGTTATACGTTATACGTTATACGTTATACGTTATACGTTATACGTTATACGTTATACGTTATACGTTATACGTTATACGTTATACGTTATACGTCATACGTTATACGTCATTCGTAATACGTTATACGTGATACGATGTACGTTGTACGTTATACCTTATACGTTATACGTTATACGTTATACGTTATACGTTATACGTTATACGTTATACGTTATACGTTATACGTTATACGTTATACGTTATACGTTATACGTTGTACGTTATACGTTATACGTTATACGTTATTCGTTATACGTTATACGTTATACATTACATGTTATACGTTATACGTTATACGTTATACGTTATACGTTATACGTTATACGTTATACGTTATACTTTATACGTTATACGTTATACGTTATACGTTATGCGTTATACGTTATACGTTATACGTTACACGTTATACGTTATACGTTATACGATATACGTTATACGTTATACGTTGTACGCTATACGTTATACTTTATACGTTATAGGTGTTACGTTATACGTTATACGTTATACGTTATTCGTAATACGTTATACGTGATACGTTATACGTTGTACGTTATACGTTTTACGTTATTCGTTATACGTTATCCGTTACACGTTATACGTTATACGTTATACGTTATACGTTATACGTTATACGTTATACGTTATACGTTATACGTTGTACGTTATACGTTATACGTTATACGTTATTCGTTATACGTTATACGTTATACATTACATGTTATACGTTATACGTTATACGTTATACGTCATAGGTTATACGTTATATGTTATACGTTATACGTTATACGTAATACGTTATACGTTATACGTTATACGTTATACGTTATACGTCATACGTTATACGTTATAGGTGTTACGTTATACGTTATACGTTATACGTTATACGTTATTCGTAATACGTTATACGTGATACGTTATACGTTGTACGTTATACGTTATACGTTATACGTTATACATTATACGTTATACGTTATACATTACATGTTATACGTTATACGTTATACGTTATACGTTATACGTTATACGTTATACGTTATACGTTATACGTTATACGTTATACGTTATACGTTATACGTTATACGTTATACGTTATACGTTATACGTTATACGTTATACGTTATACGTCATGCGTTATACGTTTTACGTTATTCGTTATACGTTATCCGTTACACGTTATACGTTATACGTTATACGTTATACGTTATACGTTATACGTTATACGTTATACGTTATACGTTATACGTTATACGTTATACGTTATACGTTATACGTTGTACGTTGTACGTTGTACGTTATACGTTATACGTTATACGTTATACGTTATACGTTATACGTTATACGTTATACGTTATACGTTATACGTTATACGTTATACGTTATACGTTATACGTTATACGTTATACGTTATACGTTATACGTTATACGTTATACGTTATACGTTGTACGTTATACGTTATACGTTATACGTTATTCGTTATACGTTATACGTTATACATTACATGTTATACGTTATACGTTATACGTTATACGTTATACGTTATACGTTATACGTTATACGTTATACGTTATACGTTATACGTTATACGTTATACTTTATACGTTATACGTTATACGTTATACGTTATGCGTTATACGTTATACGTTATACGTTACACGTTATACGTTATACGTTATACGTTATACGATATACGTTATACGTTATACACTGTACGCTATACGTTATACTTTATACGTTATAGGTGTTACGTTATACGTTATACGTTATACGTTATTCGTAATACGTTATACGTGATACGTTATACGTTGTACGTTATACGTTATACGTTATACGTTACACATTATACGTTATACGTTATACATTACATGTTATACGTTATACGTTATACGTTATACGTTATACGTTATACGTCATAGGTTATACGTTATATGTTATACGTTATACGTTATACGTAATACGTTATATGTTATACGTTATACGTTATACGTCATACGTTATACGTTATAGGTGTTACGTTATACGTTATACGTTATATGTTATACGCTATTCGTAATACGTTATACGTGATACGTTATACGTTATACGTTGTACGTTATACGTTATACGTTATACGTTATACGTTATACGTTATACGTTATACGTTATTCGTTATACGTTATACGTTATACATTACATGTTTTACGTTACACGTTATACGTTATACCTTATACGTTATACGTTATACGTTATACGTTATACGTTATGCGTTATACGTCATACGTTATACGTCATTCGTAATACGTTATACATGATACGTTATACGTTGTACGTTATACGTTATACGTTATACGTTATACGTTATACGTTATACGTTATACGTTATACGTTATACGTTATACGTTATACGTTATACGTTATACGTTATACGTTATACGTTATACGTTATACGTTATACGTTATATGTTGTACGTTGTACGTTGTACGTTATACGTTATACGTTATACGTTATACGTTATACGTTATACGTTATACGTTATACGTTATACGTTATACGTTATACGTTATACGTTATACGTTATACGTTATACGTTATACGTTATACGTTATACGTTATACGTTATACGTTGTACGTTATACGTTATACGTTATACGTTATTCGTTATACGTTATACGTTATACATTACATGTTATACGTTATACGTTATACGTTATACGTTATACGTTATACGTTATACGTTATACGTTATACGTTATACGTTATACGTTATACGTTATACTTTATACGTTATACGTTATACGTTATACGTTATGCGTTATACGTTATACGTTATACGTTACACGTTATACGTTATACGTTATACGTTATACGATATACGTTATACGTTATACACTGTACGCTATACGTTATACTTTATACGTTATAGGTGTTACGTTATACGTTATACGTTATACGTTATTCGTAATACGTTATACGTGATACGTTATACGTTGTACGTTATACGTTATACGTTATACGTTACACATTATACGTTATACGTTATACATTACATGTTATACGTTATACGTTATACGTTATACGTTATACGTTATACGTCATAGGTTATACGTTATATGTTATACGTTATACGTTATACGTAATACGTTATATGTTATACGTTATACGTTATACGTCATACGTTATACGTTATAGGTGTTACGTTATACGTTATACGTTATATGTTATACGCTATTCGTAATACGTTATACGTGATACGTTATACGTTATACGTTGTACGTTATACGTTATACGTTATACGTTATACGTTATACGTTATACGTTATACGTTATTCGTTATACGTTATACGTTATACATTACATGTTTTACGTTACACGTTATACGTTATACCTTATACGTTATACGTTATACGTTATACGTTATACGTTATGCGTTATACGTCATACGTTATACGTCATTCGTAATACGTTATACATGATACGTTATACGTTGTACGTTATACGTTATACGTTATACGTTATACGTTATACGTTATACGTTATACGTTATACGTTATACGTTATACGTTATACGTTGTACGTTATACGTTATACGTTATACGTTATACGTTATTCGTTATACGTTATACGTTATACATTACATGTTTTACGTTATACGTTATACGTTATACGTTATACGTTATACGTTATACGTTATACGTTATACGTTATACGTTATACGTTATACGTTATACGTTATACGTTATACGTCATACGTTATACGTCATTCGTAATACGTTATACGTGATACGTTATACGTTGTACGTTATACGTTATACGTTATACGTTATACGTTATACGTTATACGTTATACGTTATACATTATACGTTATACGTTATACATTACATGTTATACGTTATACGTTATACGTTATACGTTATACGTTATACGTTATACGTTATGCGTTATACGTTATACGTTATACGTTATACGTTATACGTTATACGTTATACGTTGTACGTTGTACGTTGTACGTTGTACGTTGTACGTTATACGTTATACGTTATACGTTATACGTTATTCGTTATACGTTATACGTTATACCTTATACGTTATACGTTATACGTCATACGTTATACGTCATTCGTAATACGTTATACGTTATACGTTATACGTTATACGTTATACGTTATACGTTATACGTTATACGTTATACGTTATACGTTATACGTTGTACGTTATACGTTATACGTTATACGTTATACATTATACGTTATACGTTATACATTACATGTTATACGTTATACGTTATACGTTATACGTTATACGTTATACGTTATACGTCATACGTTATACGTTATAGGTGTTACGTTATACGTTATACGTTATACGTTATACGCTATTCGTAATACGTTATACGTGATACGTTATACGTTATACGTTGTACGTTATACGTTACACGTTATACGTTATACGTTATACGTTATTCGTTATACGTTATACGTTATACATTACATGTTTTACGTTACACGTTATACGTTATACCTTATACGTTATACGTTATACGTTATACGTTATACGATATACGTTATACGTCATACGTTATACGTCATTCGTAATACGTTATACGTGATACGTTATACGTTGTACGTTATACGTTATACGTTATACGTTATACGTTATACGTTATACGTTATACGTTATACGTTATACGTTATACGTTATACGTTATACGTTATACGTTATACGTTATACGTTATACGTTATACGTTATACGTTATACGTTATACGTTATACGTTATACGTTATACGTTATACGTTATACGTTATACATTACATGTTATACGTTATACGTTACACGTTATACGTCATACGTTATACGTCATTCGTAATACGTTATACGTGATACGTTATACGTTGTACGTTATACGTTATACGTTATACGTTATACGTTATACGTTATACGTTATACGTTATACGTTATACCTTATACGTTATACGTTATACGTTATACGTTATACGTTATACGTTATACGTTATACGTTATACGTTATACGTTATACGTTATACGTTATACGTTATACGTTATACGTTATACATTACATGTTATACGTTATACGTTATACGTTATACGTTATACGTTATACGTTATACGTCATAGGTTATACGTTATATGTTATACGTTATACGTTATACGTTATACGTCATAGGTTATACGTTATATGTTATACGTTATACGTTATACGTAATACGTTATACGTTATACGTTATACGTTATACGTTATACGTCATACGTTATACGTTATACGTTATACGTTATACGTTATGCGTTTTACGTTATACGTTATACGTTATACGTTATACGTCATACGTTATACGTTATAGGTGTTACGTTATACGTTATACGTTATACGTTATACGTTATTCGTAATACGTTATACGTGATACGTTATACGTTGTACGTTATACGATATACGTTATACGTTATACATTATACGTTATACGTTATACATTACATGTTATACGTTATACGTTATACGTTATACGTTATACGTTATACGTTATACGTTATACGTTATACGTTACACGTTATACGTTATACGTTATACGTTATACGTTATACGTTATACGTTATACGTTATACGTTATACGTTATACGTCATGCGTTATACGTTTTACGTTATTCGTTATACGTTATCCGTTACACGTTATACGTTATACGTTATACGTTATACGTTATACGTTATACGTTATACGTTATACGTTATACGTTATACGTTGTACGTTATACGTTATACGTTATACGTTATTCGTTATACGTTATACGTTATACATTACATGTTATACGTTATACGTTATACGTTATACGTCATAGGTTATACGTTATATGTTATACGTTATACGTTATACGTAATACGTTATACGTTATACGTTATACGTTATACGTTATACGTTATACGTCATACGTTATACGTTATAGGTGTTACGTTATACGTTATACGTTATACGTTATACGTTATTCGTAATACGTTATACGTGATACGTTATACGTTGTACGTTATACGTTATACGTTATACGTTATACGTTATACATTATACGTTATACGTTATACATTACATGTTATACGTTATACGTTATACGTTATACGTTATACGTTATACGTTATACGTTATACGTTATACGTTATACGTTATACGTTATACGTTATACGTTATACGTTATACGTTATACGTTATACGTTATACGTCATGCGTTATACGTTTTACGTTATTCGTTATACGTTATCCGTTACACGTTATACGTTATACGTTATACGTTATACGTTATACGTTATACGTTATACGTTATACGTTATACGTTATACGTTATACGTTATACGTTATACGTTATACGTTGTACGTTGTACGTTGTACGTTATACGTTATACGTTATACGTTATACGTTATACGTTATACGTTATACGTTATACGTTATACGTTATACGTTATACGTTATACGTTATACGTTATACGTTATACGTTATACGTTATACGTTATACGTTATACGTTATACGTTATACGTTATACGTTATACGTTATACGTTGTACGTTATACGTTATACGTTATACGTTATTCGTTATACGTTATACGTTATACATTACATGTTATACGTTATACGTTATACGTTATACGTTATACGTTATACGTTATACGTTATACGTTATACGTTATACGTTATACGTTATACGTTATACTTTATACGTTATACGTTATACGTTATACGTTATGCGTTATACGTTATACGTTATACGTTACACGTTATACGTTATACGTTATACGTTATACGATATACGTTATACGTTATACACTGTACGCTATACGTTATACTTTATACGTTATAGGTGTTACGTTATACGTTATACGTTATACGTTATTCGTAATACGTTATACGTGATACGTTATACGTTGTACGTTATACGTTATACGTTATACGTTACACATTATACGTTATACGTTATACATTACATGTTATACGTTATACGTTATACGTTATACGTTATACGTTATACGTCATAGGTTATACGTTATATGTTATACGTTATACGTTATACGTAATACGTTATATGTTATACGTTATACGTTATACGTCATACGTTATACGTTATAGGTGTTACGTTATACGTTATACGTTATATGTTATACGCTATTCGTAATACGTTATACGTGATACGTTATACGTTATACGTTGTACGTTATACGTTATACGTTATACGTTATACGTTATACGTTATACGTTATACGTTATTCGTTATACGTTATACGTTATACATTACATGTTTTACGTTACACGTTATACGTTATACCTTATACGTTATACGTTATACGTTATACGTTATACGTTATGCGTTATACGTCATACGTTATACGTCATTCGTAATACGTTATACATGATACGTTATACGTTGTACGTTATACGTTATACGTTATACGTTATACGTTATACGTTATACGTTATACGTTATACGTTATACGTTATACGTTATACGTTGTACGTTATACGTTATACGTTATACGTTATACGTTATTCGTTATACGTTATACGTTATACATTACATGTTTTACGTTATACGTTATACGTTATACGTTATACGTTATACGTTATACGTTATACGTTATACGTTATACGTTATACGTTATACGTTATACGTTATACGTTATACGTTATACGTCATACGTTATACGTCATTCGTAATACGTTATACGTGATACGTTATACGTTGTACGTTATACGTTATACGTTATACGTTATACGTTATACGTTATACGTTATACGTTATACATTATACGTTATACGTTATACATTACATGTTATACGTTATACGTTATACGTTATACGTTATACGTTATACGTTATACGTTATGCGTTATACGTTATACGTTATACGTTATACGTTATACGTTATACGTTATACGTTGTACGTTGTACGTTGTACGTTGTACGTTGTACGTTATACGTTATACGTTATACGTTATACGTTATTCGTTATACGTTATACGTTATACCTTATACGTTATACGTTATACGTCATACGTTATACGTCATTCGTAATACGTTATACGTTATACGTTATACGTTATACGTTATACGTTATACGTTATACGTTATACGTTATACGTTATACGTTATACGTTGTACGTTATACGTTATACGTTATACGTTATACATTATACGTTATACGTTATACATTACATGTTATACGTTATACGTTATACGTTATACGTTATACGTTATACGTTATACGTCATACGTTATACGTTATAGGTGTTACGTTATACGTTATACGTTATACGTTATACGCTATTCGTAATACGTTATACGTGATACGTTATACGTTATACGTTGTACGTTATACGTTACACGTTATACGTTATACGTTATACGTTATTCGTTATACGTTATACGTTATACATTACATGTTTTACGTTACACGTTATACGTTATACCTTATACGTTATACGTTATACGTTATACGTTATACGATATACGTTATACGTCATACGTTATACGTCATTCGTAATACGTTATACGTGATACGTTATACGTTGTACGTTATACGTTATACGTTATACGTTATACGTTATACGTTATACGTTATACGTTATACGTTATACGTTATACGTTATACGTTATACGTTATACGTTATACGTTATACGTTATACGTTATACGTTATACGTTATACGTTATACGTTATACGTTATACGTTATACGTTATACGTTATACGTTATACATTACATGTTATACGTTATACGTTACACGTTATACGTCATACGTTATACGTCATTCGTAATACGTTATACGTGATACGTTATACGTTGTACGTTATACGTTATACGTTATACGTTATACGTTATACGTTATACGTTATACGTTATACGTTATACCTTATACGTTATACGTTATACGTTATACGTTATACGTTATACGTTATACGTTATACGTTATACGTTATACGTTATACGTTATACGTTATACGTTATACGTTATACGTTATACATTACATGTTATACGTTATACGTTATACGTTATACGTTATACGTTATACGTTATACGTCATAGGTTATACGTTATATGTTATACGTTATACGTTATACGTTATACGTCATAGGTTATACGTTATATGTTATACGTTATACGTTATACGTAATACGTTATACGTTATACGTTATACGTTATACGTTATACGTCATACGTTATACGTTATACGTTATACGTTATACGTTATGCGTTTTACGTTATTCGTTATATGTTATACGTTATACGATGTGCGTTATACGTTATACGTTATACGTTATACGTTGTACGTTATACGTTATACGTTATACGTTATACGTTATACGTTATACGTTATACGTTATACGTTATACGTTATACGTTATACGTTATACGTTATACGTCATGCGTTATACGTTTTACGTTATTCGTTATGCGTTATCCGTTACACGTTATACGTTATACGTTATACGTTATACGTTATACGTTATACGTTATACGTTATACGTTATACGTTATACGTTATACGTTATACGTTATACGTTATACGTTATACGTTATACGTTATACGTTATACGTTATACATTACATGTTATACGTTATACGTTATACGTTATACGTTATACGTTATACGTTATACGTTATACGTTATACGTTATACGTTATACGTTATACGTTATACGTTATACGTTATACGTTATACGTTATACGTTATACGTTATACGTTATACATTACATGTTATACGTTATACGTTATACGTTATACGTCATAGGTTATACGTTATATGTTATACGTTATACGTTATACGTAATACGTTATACGTTATACGTTATACGTTATACGTTATACGTCATACGTTATACGTTATAGGTGTTACGTTATACGTTATACGTTATACGTTATACGTTATTCGTAATACGTTATACGTGATACGTTATACGTTGTACGTTATACGTTATACGTTATACGTTATACATTATACGTTATACGTTATACATTACATGTTATACGTTATACGTTATACGTTATACGTTATACGTTATACGTTATACGTTATACGTTATACGTTATACGTTATACGTTATACGTTATACGTTATACGTTATACGTTATACGTTATACGTTATACGTTATACGTTATACGTCATGCGTTATACGTTTTACGTTATTCGTTATACGTTATCCGTTACACGTTATACGTTATACGTTATACGTTATACGTTATACGTTATACGTTATACGTTATACGTTATACGTTATACGTTATACGTTATACGTTATACGTTATACGTTATACGTTATACGTTGTACGTTGTACGTTGTACGTTATACGTTATACGTTATACGTTATACGTTATACGTTATACGTTATACGTTATACGTTATACGTTATACGTTATACGTTATACGTTATACGTTATACGTTATACGTTATACGTTATACGTTATACGTTGTACGTTATACGTTATACGTTATACGTTATTCGTTATACGTTATACGTTATACATTACATGTTATACGTTATACGTTATACGTTATACGTTATACGTTATACGTTATACGTTATACGTTATACGTTATACGTTATACGTTATACGTTATACTTTATACGTTATACGTTATACGTTATACGTTATGCGTTATACGTTATACGTTATACGTTACACGTTATACGTTATACGTTATACGTTATACGATATACGTTATACGTTATACACTGTACGCTATACGTTATACTTTATACGTTATAGGTGTTACGTTATACGTTATACGTTATACGTTATTCGTAATACGTTATACGTGATACGTTATACGTTGTACGTTATACGTTATACGTTATACGTTACACATTATACGTTATACGTTATACATTACATGTTATACGTTATACGTTATACGTTATACGTTATACGTTATACGTCATAGGTTATACGTTATATGTTATACGTTATACGTTATACGTAATACGTTATATGTTATACGTTATACGTTATACGTCATACGTTATACGTTATAGGTGTTACGTTATACGTTATACGTTATATGTTATACGCTATTCGTAATACGTTATACGTGATACGTTATACGTTATACGTTGTACGTTATACGTTATACGTTATACGTTATACGTTATACGTTATACGTTATACGTTATTCGTTATACGTTATACGTTATACATTACATGTTTTACGTTACACGTTATACGTTATACCTTATACGTTATACGTTATACGTTATACGTTATACGTTATGCGTTATACGTCATACGTTATACGTCATTCGTAATACGTTATACATGATACGTTATACGTTGTACGTTATACGTTATACGTTATACGTTATACGTTATACGTTATACGTTATACGTTATACGTTATACGTTATACGTTATACGTTGTACGTTATACGTTATACGTTATACGTTATACGTTATTCGTTATACGTTATACGTTATACATTACATGTTTTACGTTATACGTTATACGTTATACGTTATACGTTATACGTTATAGGTTATACGTTATACGTTATACGTTATGCGTTATACGTTATACGTTATACGTTATACGTCATACGTTATACGTCATTCGTAATACGTTATACGTGATACGTTATACGTTGTACGTTATACGTTATACGTTATACGTTATACGTTATACGTTATACGTTATACGTTATACATTATACGTTATACGTTATACATTACATGTTATACGTTATACGTTATACGTTATACGTTATACGTTATACGTTATACGTTATGCGTTATACGTTATACGTTATACGTTATACGTTATCGTTATACGTTATACGTTGTACGTTGTACGT
Source organism: Ptiloglossa arizonensis (assembly GCF_051014685.1). NCBI lineage: Eukaryota > Metazoa > Arthropoda > Insecta > Hymenoptera > Colletidae > Ptiloglossa > Ptiloglossa arizonensis. Next base: position 1,058,036 of record NW_027478420.1, on the reverse strand, counting down.
TGTACGTTGTACGTTGTACGTTATACGTTATACGTTATACGTTATACGTTATTCGTTATACGTTATACGTTATACCTTATACGTTATACGTTATACGTCATACGTTATACGTCATTCGTAATACGTTATACGTTATACGTTATACGTTATACGTTATACGTTATACGTTATACGTTATACGTTATACGTTATACGTTATACGTTGTACGTTATACGTTATACGTTATACGTTATACATTATACGTTATACGTTATACATTACATGTTATACGTTATACGTTATACGTTATACGTTATACGTAATACGTTATACGTTATACGTTATACGTTATACGTTATACGTCATACGTTATACGTTATACGTTATACGTTATACGTTATGCGTTTTACGTTATTCGTTATATGTTATACGTTATACGATGTGCGTTATACGTTATACGTTATACGTTATACGTTGTACGTTATACGTTATACGTTATACGTTATACGTTATACGTTATACGTTATACGTTATACGTTATACGTTATACCTTATACGTTATACGTTATACGTTATACGTTATACGATATACGTTATACGTCATACGTTATACGTCATTCGTAATACGTTATACGTGATACGTTATACGTTGTACGTTATACGTTATACGTTATACGTTATACGTTATACGTTATACGTTATACGTTATACGTTATACGTTATACGTTATACGTTATACGTTATACGTTATACGTTATACGTTATACGTTATACGTTATACGTTATACGTTATACGTTATACGTTATACGTTATACGTTATACATTACATGTTATACGTTATACGTTACACGTTATACGTCATACGTTATACGTCATTCGTAATACGTTATACGTGATACGTTATACGTTGTACGTTATACGTTATACGTTATACGTTATACGTTATACGTTATACGTTATACGTTATACGTTATACCTTATACGTTATACGTTATACGTTATACGTTATACGTTATACGTTATACGTTATACGTTATACGTTATACGTTATACGTTATACGTTATACGTTATACGTTATACGTTATACATTACATGTTATACGTTATACGTTATACGTTATACGTTATACGTTATACGTTATACGTCATAGGTTATACGTTATATGTTATACGTTATACGTTATACGTTATACGTCATAGGTTATACGTTATATGTTATACGTTATACGTTATACGTAATACGTTATACGTTATACGTTATACGTTATACGTTATACGTCATACGTTATACGTTATACGTTATACGTTATACGTTATGCGTTTTACGTTATTCGTTATATGTTATACGTTATACGATGTGCGTTATACGTTATACGTTATACGTTATACGTTGTACGTTATACGTTATACGTTATACGTTATACGTTATACGTTATACGTTATACGTTATACGTTATACGTTATACGTTATACGTTATACGTTATACGTCATGCGTTATACGTTTTACGTTATTCGTTATGCGTTATCCGTTACACGTTATACGTTATACGTTATACGTTATACGTTATACGTTATACGTTATACGTTATGCGTTATACGTTATACGTTATACGTTACACGTTATACGTTATACGTTATACGTTATACGATATACGTTATACGTTATACACTGTACGCTATACGTTATACTTTATACGTTATAGGTGTTACGTTATACGTTATACGTTATACGTTATTCGTAATACGTTATACGTGATACGTTATACGTTGTACGTTATACGTTATACGTTATACGTTACACATTATACGTTATACGTTATACATTACATGTTATACGTTATACGTTATACGTTATACGTTATACGTTATACGTCATAGGTTATACGTTATATGTTATACGTTATACGTTATACGTAATACGTTATATGTTATACGTTATACGTTATACGTCATACGTTATACGTTATAGGTGTTACGTTATACGTTATACGTTATATGTTATACGCTATTCGTAATACGTTATACGTGATACGTTATACGTTATACGTTGTACGTTATACGTTATACGTTATACGTTATACGTTATACGTTATACGTTATACGTTATTCGTTATACGTTATACGTTATACATTACATGTTTTACGTTACACGTTATACGTTATACCTTATACGTTATACGTTATACGTTATACGTTATACGTTATGCGTTATACGTCATACGTTATACGTCATTCGTAATACGTTATACATGATACGTTATACGTTGTACGTTATACGTTATACGTTATACGTTATACGTTATACGTTATACGTTATACGTTATACGTTATACGTTATACGTTATACGTTGTACGTTATACGTTATACGTTATACGTTATACGTTATTCGTTATACGTTATACGTTATACATTACATGTTTTACGTTATACGTTATACGTTATACGTTATACGTTATACGTTATACGTTATACGTTATACGTTATACGTTATGCGTTATACGTTATACGTTATACGTTATACGTCATACGTTATACGTCATTCGTAATACGTTATACGTGATACGTTATACGTTGTACGTTATACGTTATACGTTATACGTTATACGTTATACGTTATACGTTATACGTTATACATTATACGTTATACGTTATACATTACATGTTATACGTTATACGTTATACGTTATACGTTATACGTTATACGTTATACGTTATGCGTTATACGTTATACGTTATACGTTATACGTTATCGTTATACGTTATACGTTGTACGTTGTACGTTGTACGTTGTACGTTGTACGTTATACGTTATACGTTATACGTTATACGTTATTCGTTATACGTTATACGTTATACCTTATACGTTATACGTTATACGTCATACGTTATACGTCATTCGTAATACGTTATACGTTATACGTTATACGTTATACGTTATACGTTATACGTTATACGTTATACGTTATACGTTATACGTTATACGTTGTACGTTATACGTTATACGTTATACGTTATACATTATACGTTATACGTTATACATTACATGTTATACGTTATACGTTATACGTTATACGTTATACGTAATACGTTATACGTTATACGTTATACGTTATACGTTATACGTCATACGTTATACGTTATACGTTATACGTTATACGTTATGCGTTTTACGTTATTCGTTATATGTTATACGTTATACGATGTGCGTTATACGTTATACGTTATACGTTATACGTTGTACGTTATACGTTATACGTTATACGTTATACGTTATACGTTATACGTTATACGTTATACGTTATACGTTATACCTTATACGTTATACGTTATACGTTATACGTTATACGATATACGTTATACGTCATACGTTATACGTCATTCGTAATACGTTATACGTGATACGTTATACGTTGTACGTTATACGTTATACGTTATACGTTATACGTTATACGTTATACGTTATACGTTATACGTTATACGTTATACGTTATACGTTATACGTTATACGTTATACGTTATACGTTATACGTTATACGTTATACGTTATACGTTATACGTTATACGTTATACGTTATACGTTATACATTACATGTTATACGTTATACGTTACACGTTATACGTCATACGTTATACGTCATTCGTAATACGTTATACGTGATACGTTATACGTTGTACGTTATACGTTATACGTTATACGTTATACGTTATACGTTATACGTTATACGTTATACGTTATACCTTATACGTTATACGTTATACGTTATACGTTATACGTTATACGTTATACGTTATACGTTATACGTTATACGTTATACGTTATACGTTATACGTTATACGTTATACGTTATACATTACATGTTATACGTTATACGTTATACGTTATACGTTATACGTTATACGTTATACGTCATAGGTTATACGTTATATGTTATACGTTATACGTTATACGTTATACGTCATAGGTTATACGTTATATGTTATACGTTATACGTTATACGTAATACGTTATACGTTATACGTTATACGTTATACGTTATACGTCATACGTTATACGTTATACGTTATACGTTATACGTTATGCGTTTTACGTTATTCGTTATATGTTATACGTTATACGATGTGCGTTATACGTTATACGTTATACGTTATACGTTGTACGTTATACGTTATACGTTATACGTTATACGTTATACGTTATACGTTATACGTTATACGTTATACGTTATACGTTATACGTTATACGTTATACGTCATGCGTTATACGTTTTACGTTATTCGTTATGCGTTATCCGTTACACGTTATACGTTATACGTTATACGTTATACGTTATACGTTATACGTTATACGTTATACGTTATACGTTATACGTTATACGTTATACGTTATACGTTATACGTTATACGTTATACGTTATACGTTATACGTTATACGTTATACATTACATGTTATACGTTATACGTTATACGTTATACGTTATACGTTATACGTTATACGTTATACGTTATACGTTATACGTTATACGTTATACGTTATACGTTATACGTTATACGTTATACGTTATACGTTATACGTCATGCGTTATACGTTTTACGTTATTCGTTATACGTTATCCGTTACACGTTATACGTTATACGTTATACGTTATACGTTATACGTTATACGTTATACGTTATACGTTATACGTTATACGTTATACGTTATACGTTATACGTTATACGTTATACGTTATACGTTATACGTTGTACGTTGTACGTTGTACGTTATACGTTATACGTTATACGTTATACGTTATACGTTATACGTTATACGTTATACGTTATACGTTATACGTTATACGTTATACGTTATACGTTATACGTTATACGTTATACGTTGTACGTTATACGTTATACGTTATACGTTATACGTTATACGTTATACGTTATACGTTATACGTTATACGTTATACGTTACACGTTATACGTTATACGTTATACGTTGTACGTTGTACGTTGTACGTTGTACGTTGTACGTTATACGTTATACGTTATACGTTATACGTTATACGTTATACGTTATACGTTATACGTTATACGTTATACGTTGTACGTTATACGTTATACGTTATACGTTATTCGTTATACGTTATACGTTATACATTACATGTCATACGTTATACGTTATACGTTATACGTTATACGTTATACGTTATACGTTGTACGTTATACGTTATACGTTATACGTTATACGTTATACGTTATACGTTATACGTTGTACGTTATACGTTATACGTTATACGTTATACGTTATTCGTTATACGTTATACGTTATACATTACATGTCATACGTTATACGTTATACGTTATACGTTATACGTTATACGTTATACGTTATTCGTTATACGTTATCCGTTACACGTTATACGTTATACGTTATCCGTTACACGTTATACGTTATACGTTATACGTTATACGTTATACGTTATACGTTATACGTTATACGTTATACCTTATACGTTATACGTTATACGTTATACGTTATACGTTATACGTTATACGTTATACGTTATACGTTATACGTTATACGTTATACGTTATACGTTATACATTACATGTTATACGTTATACGTTATACGTTATACGTTATACGTTATACGTTATACGTCATAGGTTATACGTTATATGTTATACGTTATACGTTATACGTTATACGTCATAGGTTATACGTTATATGTTATACGTTATACGTTATACGTAATACGTTATACGTTATACGTTATACGTTATACGTTATACGTCATACGTTATACGTTATACGTTATACGTTATACGTTATGCGTTTTACGTTATTCGTTATATGTTATACGTTATACGATGTGCGTTATACGTTATACGTTATACGTTATACGTTGTACGTTATACGTTATACGTTATACGTTATACGTTATACGTTATACGTTATACGTTATACGTTATACGTTATACGTTATACGTTATACGTTATACGTCATGCGTTATACGTTTTACGTTATTCGTTATGCGTTATCCGTTACACGTTATACGTTATACGTTATACGTTATACGTTATACGTTATACGTTATACGTTATACGTTATACGTTATACGTTATACGTTATACGTTATACGTTATACGTTATACGTTATACGTTATACGTTATACGTTATACATTACATGTTATACGTTATACGTTATACGTTATACGTTATACGTTATACGTTATACGTTATACGTTATACGTTATACGTTATACGTTATACGTTATACGTTATACGTTATACGTTATACGTTATACGTTATACGTTATACGTCATGCGTTATACGTTTTACGTTATTCGTTATACGTTATCCGTTACACGTTATACGTTATACGTTATACGTTATACGTTATACGTTATACGTTATACGTTATACGTTATACGTTATACGTTATACGTTATACGTTATACGTTATACGTTATACGTTATACGTTGTACGTTGTACGTTGTACGTTATACGTTATACGTTATACGTTATACGTTATACGTTATACGTTATACGTTATACGTTATACGTTATACGTTATACGTTATACGTTATACGTTATACGTTATACGTTATACGTTATACGTTGTACGTTATACGTTATACGTTATACGTTATACGTTATACGTTATACGTTATACGTTATACGTTATACGTTATACGTTACACGTTATACGTTATACGTTATACGTTGTACGTTGTACGTTGTACGTTGTACGTTGTACGTTATACGTTATACGTTATACGTTATACGTTATACGTTATACGTTATACGTTATACGTTATACGTTATACGTTGTACGTTATACGTTATACGTTATACGTTATTCGTTATACGTTATACGTTATACATTACATGTCATACGTTATACGTTATACGTTATACGTTATACGTTATACGTTATACGTTGTACGTTATACGTTATACGTTATACGTTATACGTTATACGTTATACGTTATACGTTGTACGTTATACGTTATACGTTATACGTTATTCGTTATACGTTATACGTTATACATTACATGTCATACGTTATACGTTATACGTTATACGTTATACGTTATACGTTATACGTTATTCGTTATACGTTATCCGTTACACGTTATACGTTATACGTTATCCGTTACACGTTATACGTTATACGTTATACGTTATACGTTATACGTTATACGTTATACGTTATACGTTATACGTTATACGTAATACGTTATACGTTATACGTTATACGTTATACGTTATACGTTATACGTTATATGTTATACGTTATACGTTATACGTTATACGTTATACGTTATACGTTATACGTTATACGTTATACGTTATACGTTATACGTTATACGTTATACGTTATACGTTATACGTTATACGTTATACGTTATACGTTATACGTTATACGTTATACGTTATACGTTATACGTTAATCGTTATACGTCATGCGTTATACGTTTTACGTTATTCGTTATACGTTATCCGTTACACGTTATACGTTATACGTTATACGTTATACGTTATACGTTATACGTTATACGTTATACGTTATACGTTATACGTTATACGTTATACGTTATACGTTATACGTTATACGTTATACGTTATACGTTATACGTTATACGTTATACGTTGTACGTTGTACGTTGTACGTTATACGTTATACGTTATACGTTATACGTTATACGTTATACGTTATACGTTATACGTTATACGTTATACGTTATACGTTATGCGTTATACGTTATACGTTATACGTTGTACGTTATACGTTATACGTTATACGTTATTCGTTATACGTTATACGTTACACATTACATGTCATACGTTATACGTTATACGTTATACGTTATACGTTATACGTTATACGTTATACGTTATACTTTATACGTTATACGTTATACGTTATACGTTATGCGTTATACGTTATACGTTATACGTTACACGTTATACGTTATACGTTATACGATATACGTTATACGTTATACGTTGTACGCTATACGTTATACTTTATACGTTATAGGTGTTACGTTATACGTTATACGTTATACGTTATTCGTAATACGTTATACGTGATACGTTATACGTTGCACGTTATACGTTATACGTTATACGTTACACATTATACGTTATACGTTATACATTACATGTTATACGTTATACGTTATACGTTATACGTTATACGTTATACGTCATAGGTTATACGTTATATGTTATACGTTATACGTTATACGTAATACGTTATACGTTATACGTTATACGTTATACGTCATACGTTATACGTTATAGGTGTTACGTTATACGTTATACGTTATACGTTATACGTTATTCGCAATACGTTATACGTGATACGTTATACGTTATACGTTGTACGTTATACGTTATACGTTATACGTTATACGTTATACGTTATTCGTTATACGTTATACGTTATACATTACATGTTTTACGTTATACGTTATACGTTATACGTTATACGTTATACGTTATACGTTATACGTTATACGTTATACGTTATACGTTATACGTTATACGTCATACGTCATACGTTATACGTCATTCGTTATACGTTATACGTGATACGTTATACTTTGTACGTTATACGTTATACGTTATACGTTATACGTTATACGTTATACGTTATACGTTATACGTTATACGTTATACGTTACACATTATACGTTGTACGTTATACGTTATACGTTATACGTTATACGTTATTCGTTATACGTTATACGTTATACATTACATGTTTTACGTTATACGTTATACGTTATACGTTATACGTTATACCTTATACGTTATACGTTATACGTTATACGTTATACGTCATACGTTATACGTCATTCGTAATACGTTATACGTGATACGTTATACGTTGTACGTTATACGTTATACGTTATACGTTATACGTTATACGTTATACGTTATACGTTATACGTTATACGTTATACGTTATACGTTATACGTTATACGTTATACGTTATACGTTATACGTTATACGTTATACGTTATACGTTATACGTTATACGTTATACGTTATACGTTATACGTTATACGTTATACGTTATACGTTATACGTTGTACGTTGTACGTTGTACGTTATACGTTCTACGTTATACGTTATACGTTATACGTTATACGTTATACGTTATACGTTATACGTTGTACGTTATACGTTATACGTTATACGTTATACGTTATTCGTTATACGTTATACGTCATACATTACATGTTATACGTTATACGTTATACGTTATACGTTCTACGTTATACGTTATACGTTATACGTTATACGTTATACGTTATACGTTATACGTTGTACGTTATACGTTATACGTTATACGTTATACGTTATTCGTTATACGTTATACGTCATACATTACATGTTATACGTTATACGTTATACGTTATACGTTATACGTTATACGTTATACGTTATACGTTATACTTTATACGTTATACGTTATACGTTATACGTTATGCGTTATACGTTATACGTTATACGTTACACGTTATACGTTATACGTTATACGATATACGTTATACGTTATACGTTATACGTTATACGTTATACGTTATACGTTGTACGTTGTACGTTGTACGTTATACGTTATACGTTATACGTTATACGTTATACGTTATACGTTATACGTTATACGTTATACGTTCTACGTTATACGTTATACGTTATACGTTATACGTTATACGTTATACGTTGTACGTTATACGTTATACGTTATACGTTATACGTTATACGTTATTCGTTATACGTTATACATTATACATTACATGTTATACGTTATACGTTATACGTTATACGTTATTCGTAATACGTTATACGTGATACGTTATACGTTGTACGTTATACGTTATACGTTATACGTTACACATTATACGTTATACGTTATACATTACATGTTATACGTTATACGTTATACGTTATACGTTATACGTTATACGTCATAGGTTATACGTTATATGTTATACGTTATACGTTATACGTAATACGTTATACGTTATACGTTATACGTTATACGTCATACGTTATACGTTATAGGTGTTACGTTATACGTTATACGTTATACGTTATACGTTATTCGTAATATGTTATACGTGATACGTTATACGTTGTACGTTATACGTTATACGTTATACATTATACGTTATACGTTATACATTACATGTTATACGTTATACGTTATACGTTATACGTTATACGTTATACGTTATACGTTATACGTTATACGTTATACGTTATACGTTATACGTTATACGTTATACGTTATACGTTATACGTCATACGTTATACATTATACGTTATACGTTATACGTTATACGTCATGCGTTATACGTTTTACGTTATTCGTTATACGTTATCCGTTACACGTTATACGTTATACGTTATACGTTATACGTTATACGTTATACGTTATACGTTATACGTTATACGTTATGCGTTTTACGTTATTCGTTATATGTTATACGTTATACGATGTGCGTTATACGTTATACGTTATACGTTATACGTTATACGTTATACGTTATACGTTATACGTTATACGTTATACATTATACGTTATACGTTATACGTTATACGTTATACGTTATACGTTATACGTTATACGTTATACGTTATACGTTATACGTTATACGTTATACGTTATACGTTATACGTTATACGTTATACGTTATACGTTCTACGTTCTACGTTATACGTTGTACGTTATACGTTGTACGTTATACGTTATACGTTATACGTTATACGTTATACGTTATACGTTATACGTTATACGTTATACGTTATACGTTATACGTTATACGTCATGCGTTATACGTTTTACGTTATTCGTTATACGTTATCCGTTACATGTTATACGTTATACGTTATACGTTATACGTTATACGTTATTCGTTATACGTTATACGTTATACGTTGTACGTTGTACGTTGTACGTTATACGTTATACGTTGCACGTTATACGTTATACGTTATACGTTATTCGTTATACGTTATACGTTATACATTACATGTTATACGTTATACGTTATACGTTATACGTTATACGTTATACGTTATACGTTATACGTTATTCGTTATACGTTATTTTTTTTTTTTTTTTTTTTTATTAACGTGGGGGAAATCTTCGAAAGACCCCCCCGCCGCCTGGGGAGGGGCGGGGGGAGTGTGGGATTCCCCGCGCCCGGAAGGAAACCCATCGGGCGCGGGACCTACCCACTAAAACCCACCACGGTGGCCATCCTCGCACTATGCAGGGGGAGCACCTGGGACCGAAGACATCATAACATCAGGTGCTCCCCCGTGCAGGGCTCTCGCGCCCGTGTCCTCCCGTTCCAGGGAAGGGAGGGGGTACTTCACCCTCCCTTCCCTGTTTTCTCCTCGGCGCTCTGGCGCCCGACGTCGGAGCAGGGCCACACTGCTCCGACGTCCCACTCCCGGGGGCCGCCCGAGGGCGGCCGCGAGTCCCACACTCGCGACCGCCCACGGCCCCCATAGCCGCGCCGGAGGCACGGCCCTGGGACCGTGCCGTCGGCGCGGCCGCACCCCGGCTCGTACGCTCCCGAGGGCGGCTCTGGCCTCTCCGCCCTCGAGAGCGTCGCCGTCCCTTATTCCTCCCACCCCTCAGACGACGGGCGGTGGCACGAGCCTCAAGGGCTACGCACCCCCGCCCGCCGCTCTCAGGGTGGCCTCCCCAGCCCTTCCGGAGGCCCACCCGCCCCCGGCCTCGGACGAGGCCTCGCTCGCGGTCTCCCGCTCTCGCGAATGCGGCTCGCGGCCTCCTTCCGCGAGATTACCTCCTCGCAGAAGGAGGCCACGGCCCGCCACTTCGTCTCGCTGCCGAGCATGGCCTGTACCACGCCCGGCAGCGATAGGTCCGCCCCAATCACGGCCGTGAGGACACGGCGCTCCACCCCCCAGGCCGGACACACCTCGAGGGTGTGTTGCGCCGTGTCCTCGTCCGCTGGACAGTGCCAGCAGCGCGCCGCCTCTTCCACACCGATCCGGCATAGGTACTGACCGAAGCATCCGTGCCCGGACAGCATCCGTGCCCGGATTCGTTATACGTTATACGTTATACATTACATGTTTTACGTTATACGTTATACGTTATACGTTATACGTTATACGTTATACGTTATACGTTATACGTTATACGTCATACGTTATACGTCATTCGTAATACGTTATACGTGATACGTTATACGTTGTACGTTATACGTTATACGTTATACGTTATACGTTATACGTTATACGTTATACGTTATACGTTATACGTTATACGTTATACGTTGTACGTTATGCGTTATACGTTATACGTTATACGTTATTCGTTATACGTTATACGTTATACATTACATGTTTTACGTTATACGTTATACGTTATACGTTATACGTTATACGTTATACGTTATACGTTATACGTTATACGTTATACGTTATACGTTATACGTTATACGTCATACGTTATACGTCATTCGTAATACGTTATACGTGATACGTTATACGTTGTACGTTATACGTTATACGTTATACGTTATACATTATACGTTATACGTTATACGTTATACGTTATACGTTATACGTTATACGTTATACGTTATACGTTATACGTTATACGTTATTCGTTATACGTTATACGTTATACATTACATGTTTTACGTTATACGTTATACGTTATACGTTATACGTTATACGTTATACGTTATACGTTATACGTTATACGTTATACGTTATACGTTATACGTTATACGTTATACGTTATACGTCATACGTTATACGTCATTCGTAATACGTTATACGTGATACGTTATACGTTGTACGTTATACGTTATACGTTATACGTTATACGTTATACGTTATACGTTATACGTTATACGTTATACGTTATACGTTATACGTTGTACGTTATACGTTATACGTTATACGTTATACGTTATACGTTATACGTTATACGTTATACGTTATACGTTATACGTTATACGTTATACGTTATACGTTATACGTTATACGTTGTACGTTATACGTTATACGTTATACGTTATACGTTATACGTTATACGTTATACGTTATACGTTATACGTTATACGTTATACGTTATACGTTATACGTTATACGTTATACGTTGTACGTTGTACGTTGTACGTTGTACGTTGTACGTTATACGTTATACGTTATACGTTATACATTACATGTCATACGTTATACGTTATACGTTATACGTTATACGTTGTACGTTATACGTTATACGTTATACGTTATTCGTTATACGTTATACGTTATACATTACATGTCATACGTTATACGTTATACGTTATACGTTATACGTTATACGTTATACGTTATACGTTGTACGTTATACGTTATACGTTATACGTTATACGTTATACGTTATACGTTATACGTTGTACGTTATACGTTATACGTTATACGTTATTCGTTATACGTTATACGTTATACATTACATGTCATACGTTATACGTTATACGTTATACGTTATACGTTATACGTTATACGTTATTCGTTATACGTTATCCGTTACACGTTATACGTTATACGTTATCCGTTACACGTTATACGTTATACGTTATACGTTATACGTTATACGTTATACGTTATACGTTATACGTTATACGTTATACGTTATACGTTATACGTTATACGTTATACGTTATACGTTATACGTTATACGTTATACGTTATACGTTATACGTTATACGTTATACGTTATACGTTATACGTTATACGTTATACGTTATACGTTATACGTTATACGTTATACGTTATACGTTATACGTTATACGTTATACGTTATACGTTATACGTTATACGTTATACGTTATACGTTATACGTTATACGTCATGCGTTATACGTTTTACGTTATTCGTTATACGTTATCCGTTACACGTTATACGTTATCCGTTACACGTTATACGTTATACGTTATACGTTATACGTTATACGTTATACTTTATACGTTATACGTTATACGTTATACGTTATACGTTATACGTTATACGTTATACGTTATACGTTATACGTTGTACGTTGTACGTTGTACGTTATACGTTATACGTTATACGTTATACGTTATACGTTATACGTTATACGTTATACGTTATACGTTATACGTTATACGTTATGCGTTATACGTTATACGTTATACGTTGTACGTTATACGTTATACGTTATACGTTATTCGTTATACGTTATACGTTATACATTACATGTCATACGTTATACGTTATACGTTATACGTTATACGTTATACGTTATACGTTATACGTTATACTTTATACGTTATACGTTATACGTTATACGTTATGCGTTATACGTTATACGTTATACGTTACACGTTATACGTTATACGTTATACGATATACGTTATACGTTATACGTTGTACGCTATACGTTATACGTTATACGTTATACGTTATACGTTATACGTTATACGTTCTACGTTATACGTTATACGTTATACGTTATACGTTATACGTTATACGTTGTACGTTATACGTTATACGTTATACGTTATACGTTATTCGTTATACGTTATACATTATACATTACATGTTATACGTTATACGTTATACGTTATACGTTATTCGTAATACGTTATACGTGATACGTTATACGTTGTACGTTATACGTTATACGTTATACGTTACACATTATACGTTATACGTTATACATTACATGTTATACGTTATACGTTATACGTTATACGTTATACGTTATACGTCATAGGTTATACGTTATATGTTATACGTTATACGTTATACGTAATACGTTATACGTTATACGTTATACGTTATACGTCATACGTTATACGTTATAGGTGTTACGTTATACGTTATACGTTATACGTTATACGTTATTCGTAATATGTTATACGTGATACGTTATACGTTGTACGTTATACGTTATACGTTATACATTATACGTTATACGTTATACATTACATGTTATACGTTATACGTTATACGTTATACGTTATACGTTATACGTTATACGTTATACGTTATACGTTATACGTTATACGTTATACGTTATACGTTATACGTTATACGTTATACGTTATACGTTATACATTATACGTTATACGTTATACGTTATACGTCATGCGTTATACGTTTTACGTTATTCGTTATACGTTATCCGTTACACGTTATACGTTATACGTTATACGTTATACGTTATACGTTATACGTTATACGTTATACGTTATACGTTATGCGATTTACGTTATTCGTTATATGTTATACGTTATACGATGTGCGTTATACGTTATACGTTATACGTTATACGTTATACGTTATACGTTATACGTTATACGTTATACGTTATACATTATACGTTATACGTTATACGTTATACGTTATACGTTATACGTTATACGTTATACGTTATACGTTATACGTTATACGTTATACGTTATACGTTATACGTTATACGTTATACGTTATACGTTATACGTTCTACGTTCTACGTTATACGTTGTACGTTATACGTTGTACGTTATACGTTGTACGTTATACGTTGTACGTTATACGTTGTACGTTATACGTTGTACGTTATACGTTATACGTTATACGTTATACGTTATACGTTATACGATATACGTTATACGTTATACGTTATACGTTATACGTTATACGTTGTACGTTATACGTTATACGTTATACGTTATACGTTATACGTTATACGTTATACGTTGTACGTTGTACGTTGTACGTTATACGTTATACGTTATACGTTATACGTTATACGTTATACGTTATACGTTATACGTTATACGTTATACGTTATACGTTATACGTTATACGTTATACGTTATACGTTATACGTTATACGTTATACGTTATACGTTATACGTTATACGTTATACGTTATACGTTATACGTTATACGTCATGCGTTATACGTTTTACGTTATTCGTTATACGTTATCCGTTACATGTTATACGTTATACGTTATACGTTATACGTTATACGTTATTCGTTATACGTTATACGTTATACGTTGTACGTTGTACGTTGTACGTTATACGTTATACGTTGCACGTTATACGTTATACGTTATACGTTATTCGTTATACGTTATACGTTATACATTACATGTTATACGTTATACGTTATACGTTATACGTTATACGTTATACGTTATACGTTATTCGTTATACGTTATACGTTATACATTACATGTTTTACGTTATACGTTATACGTTATACGTTATACGTTATACGTTATACGTTATACGTTATACGTTATACGTTATACGTTATACGTTATACGTTGTACGTTATACGTTATACGTTATACGTTATACGTTATTCGTTATACGTTATACATTATACATTACATGTTATACGTTATACGTTATACGTTATACGTTATTCGTAATACGTTATACGTGATACGTTATACGTTGTACGTTATACGTTATACGTTATACGTTACACATTATACGTTATACGTTATACATTACATGTTATACGTTATACGTTATACGTTATACGTTATACGTTATACGTCATAGGTTATACGTTATATGTTATACGTTATACGTTATACGTAATACGTTATACGTTATACGTTATACGTTATACGTCATACGTTATACGTTATAGGTGTTACGTTATACGTTATACGTTATACGTTATACGTTATTCGTAATATGTTATACGTGATACGTTATACGTTGTACGTTATACGTTATACGTTATACATTATACGTTATACGTTATACATTACATGTTATACGTTATACGTTATACGTTATACGTTATACGTTATACGTTATACGTTATACGTTATACGTTATACGTTATACGTTATACGTTATACGTTATACGTTATACGTTATACGTTATACGTTATACATTATACGTTATACGTTATACGTTATACGTCATGCGTTATACGTTTTACGTTATTCGTTATACGTTATCCGTTACACGTTATACGTTATACGTTATACGTTATACGTTATACGTTATACGTTATACGTTATACGTTATACGTTATGCGATTTACGTTATTCGTTATATGTTATACGTTATACGATGTGCGTTATACGTTATACGTTATACGTTATACGTTATACGTTATACGTTATACGTTATACGTTATACGTTATACATTATACGTTATACGTTATACGTTATACGTTATACGTTATACGTTATACGTTATACGTTATACGTTATACGTTATACGTTATACGTTATACGTTATACGTTATACGTTATACGTTATACGTTATACGTTCTACGTTCTACGTTATACGTTGTACGTTATACGTTGTACGTTATACGTTGTACGTTATACGTTGTACGTTATACGTTGTACGTTATACGTTGTACGTTATACGTTATACGTTATACGTTATACGTTATACGTTATACGATATACGTTATACGTTATACGTTATACGTTATACGTTATACGTTGTACGTTATACGTTATACGTTATACGTTATACGTTATACGTTATACGTTATACGTTGTACGTTGTACGTTGTACGTTATACGTTATACGTTATACGTTATACGTTATACGTTATACGTTATACGTTATACGTTATACGTTATACGTTATACGTTATACGTTATACGTTATACGTTATACGTTATACGTTATACGTTATACGTTATACGTTATACGTTATACGTTATACGTTATACGTTATACGTTATACGTCATGCGTTATACGTTTTACGTTATTCGTTATACGTTATCCGTTACATGTTATACGTTATACGTTATACGTTATACGTTATACGTTATTCGTTATACGTTATACGTTATACGTTGTACGTTGTACGTTGTACGTTATACGTTATACGTTGCACGTTATACGTTATACGTTATACGTTATTCGTTATACGTTATACGTTATACATTACATGTTATACGTTATACGTTATACGTTATACGTTATACGTTATACGTTATACGTTATTCGTTATACGTTATACGTTATACATTACATGTTTTACGTTATACGTTATACGTTATACGTTATACGTTATACGTTATACGTTATACGTTATACGTCATACGTTATACGTCATTCGTAATACGTTATACGTGATACGTTATACGTTGTACGTTATACGTTATACGTTATACGTTATACGTTATACGTTATACGTTATACGTTATACGTTATACGTTATACGTTATACGTTGTACGTTATACGTTATACGTTATACGTTATACGTTATTCGTTATACGTTATACGTTATACATTACATGTTTTACGTTATACGTTATACGTTATACGTTATACGTTATACGTTATACGTTATACGTTATACGTTATACGTTATACGTTATACGTTATACGTTATACGTTATACGTCATACGTTATACGTCATTCGTAATACGTTATACGTGATACGTTATACGTTGTACGTTATACGTTATACGTTATACGTTATACATTATACGTTATACGTTATACGTTATACGTTATACGTTATACGTTATACGTTATACGTTATACGTTATACGTTATACGTTATTCGTTATACGTTATACGTTATACATTACATGTTTTACGTTATACGTTATACGTTATACGTTATACGTTATACGTTATACGTTATACGTTATACGTTATACGTTATACGTTATACGTTATACGTTATACGTCATACGTTATACGTCATTCGTAATACGTTATACGTGATACGTTATACGTTGTACGTTATACGTTATACGTTATACGTTATACGTTATACGTTATACGTTATACGTTATACGTTATACGTTATACGTTATACGTTGTACGTTATACGTTATACGTTATACGTTATACGTTATACGTTATACGTTATACGTTATACGTTATACGTTATACGTTATACGTTATACGTTATACGTTATACGTTATACGTTATACGTTGTACGTTATACGTTATACGTTATACGTTATACGTTATACGTTATACGTTATACGTTATACGTTATACGTTATACGTTATACGTTATACGTTATACGTTATACGTTGTACGTTGTACGTTGTACGTTGTACGTTGTACGTTATACGTTATACGTTATACGTTATACATTACATGTCATACGTTATACGTTATACGTTATACGTTATACGTTGTACGTTATACGTTATACGTTATACGTTATTCGTTATACGTTATACGTTATACATTACATGTCATACGTTATACGTTATACGTTATACGTTATACGTTATACGTTATACGTTATACGTTGTACGTTATACGTTATACGTTATACGTTATACGTTATACGTTATACGTTATACGTTATACGTTGTACGTTATACGTTATACGTTATACGTTATTCGTTATACGTTATACGTCATACATTACATGTCATACGTTATACGTTATACGTTATACGTTATACGTTATACGTTATACGTTATTCGTTATACGTTATCCGTTACACGTTATACGTTATACGTTATCCGTTACACGTTATACGTTATACGTTATACGTTATACGTTATACGTTATACGTTATACGTTATACGTTATACGTTATACGTTATACGTTATACGTTATACGTTATACGTTATACGTTATACGTTATACGTTATACGTTATACGTTATACGTTATACGTTATACGTTATACGTTATACGTTATACGTTATACGTTATACGTTATACGTTATACGTTATACGTTATACGTTATACGTTATACGTTATACGTTATACGTTATACGTTATGCGATTTACGTTATTCGTTATATGTTATACGTTATACGATGTGCGTTATACGTTATACGTTATACGTTATACGTTATACGTTATACGTTATACGTTATACGTTATACGTTATACATTATACGTTATACGTTATACGTTATACGTTATACGTTATACGTTATACGTTATACGTTATACGTTATACGTTATACGTTATACGTTATACGTTATACGTTATACGTTATACGTTATACGTTATACGTTCTACGTTCTACGTTATACGTTGTACGTTATACGTTGTACGTTATACGTTGTACGTTATACGTTGTACGTTATACGTTGTACGTTATACGTTGTACGTTATACGTTATACGTTATACGTTATACGTTATACGTTATACGATATACGTTATACGTTATACGTTATACGTTATACGTTATACGTTGTACGTTATACGTTATACGTTATACGTTATACGTTATACGTTATACGTTATACGTTGTACGTTGTACGTTGTACGTTATACGTTATACGTTATACGTTATACGTTATACGTTATACGTTATACGTTATACGTTATACGTTATACGTTATACGTTATACGTTATACGTTATACGTTATACGTTATACGTTATACGTTATACGTTATACGTTATACGTTATACGTTATACGTTATACGTTATACGTTATACGTCATGCGTTATACGTTTTACGTTATTCGTTATACGTTATCCGTTACATGTTATACGTTATACGTTATACGTTATACGTTATACGTTATTCGTTATACGTTATACGTTATACGTTGTACGTTGTACGTTGTACGTTATACGTTATACGTTGCACGTTATACGTTATACGTTATACGTTATTCGTTATACGTTATACGTTATACATTACATGTTATACGTTATACGTTATACGTTATACGTTATACGTTATACGTTATACGTTATTCGTTATACGTTATACGTTATACATTACATGTTTTACGTTATACGTTATACGTTATACGTTATACGTTATACGTTATACGTTATACGTTATACGTCATACGTTATACGTCATTCGTAATACGTTATACGTGATACGTTATACGTTGTACGTTATACGTTATACGTTATACGTTATACGTTATACGTTATACGTTATACGTTATACGTTATACGTTATACGTTATACGTTGTACGTTATACGTTATACGTTATACGTTATACGTTATTCGTTATACGTTATACGTTATACATTACATGTTTTACGTTATACGTTATACGTTATACGTTATACGTTATACGTTATACGTTATACGTTATACGTTATACGTTATACGTTATACGTTATACGTTATACGTTATACGTCATACGTTATACGTCATTCGTAATACGTTATACGTGATACGTTATACGTTGTACGTTATACGTTATACGTTATACGTTATACATTATACGTTATACGTTATACGTTATACGTTATACGTTATACGTTATACGTTATACGTTATACGTTATACGTTATACGTTATTCGTTATACGTTATACGTTATACATTACATGTTTTACGTTATACGTTATACGTTATACGTTATACGTTATACGTTATACGTTATACGTTATACGTTATACGTTATACGTTATACGTTATACGTTATACGTCATACGTTATACGTCATTCGTAATACGTTATACGTGATACGTTATACGTTGTACGTTATACGTTATACGTTATACGTTATACGTTATACGTTATACGTTATACGTTATACGTTATACGTTATACGTTATACGTTGTACGTTATACGTTATACGTTATACGTTATACGTTATACGTTATACGTTATACGTTATACGTTATACGTTATACGTTATACGTTATACGTTATACGTTATACGTTATACGTTATACGTTGTACGTTATACGTTATACGTTATACGTTATACGTTATACGTTATACGTTATACGTTATACGTTATACGTTATACGTTATACGTTATACGTTATACGTTATACGTTGTACGTTGTACGTTGTACGTTGTACGTTGTACGTTATACGTTATACGTTATACGTTATACATTACATGTCATACGTTATACGTTATACGTTATACGTTATACGTTGTACGTTATACGTTATACGTTATACGTTATTCGTTATACGTTATACGTTATACATTACATGTCATACGTTATACGTTATACGTTATACGTTATACGTTATACGTTATACGTTATACGTTGTACGTTATACGTTATACGTTATACGTTATACGTTATACGTTATACGTTATACGTTATACGTTGTACGTTATACGTTATACGTTATACGTTATTCGTTATACGTTATACGTCATACATTACATGTCATACGTTATACGTTATACGTTATACGTTATACGTTATACGTTATACGTTATTCGTTATACGTTATCCGTTACACGTTATACGTTATACGTTATCCGTTACACGTTATACGTTATACGTTATACGTTATACGTTATACGTTATACGTTATACGTTATACGTTATACGTTATACGTTATACGTTATACGTTATACGTTATACGTTATACGTTATACGTTATACGTTATACGTTATACGTTATACGTTATACGTTATACGTTATACGTTATACGTTATACGTTATACGTTATACGTTATACGTTATACGTTATACGTTATACGTTATTCGTTATACGTTATACGTTATACGTTATACGTTATACGTTATACGTTATACGTTATACGTTATACGTTATACGTCATGCGTTATACGTTTTACGTTATTCGTTATACGTTATCCGTTACACGTTATACGTTATCCGTTACACGTTATACGTTATACGTTATACGTTATACGTTATACGTTATACTTTATGCGTTATACGTTATACGTTATACGTTATACGTTATACGTTATACGTTATACGTTATACGTTATAAGTTGTACGTTGTACGTTGTACGTTATACGTTATACGTTATACGTTATACGTTATACGTTATACGTTATACGTTATACGTTATACGTTATACGTTATACGTTATGCGTTATACGTTATACGTTATACGTTGTACGTTATACGTTATACGTTATACGTTATTCGTTATACGTTATACGTTATACATTACATGTCATACGTTATACGTTATACGTTATACGTTATACGTTATACGTTATACGTTATACGTTATACTTTATACGTTATACGTTATACGTTATACGTTATGCGTTATACGTTATACGTTATACGTTACACGTTATACGTTATACGTTATACGATATACGTTATACGTTATACGTTGTACGCTATACGTTATACTTTATACGTTATAGGTGTTACGTTATACGTTATACGTTATACGTTATTCGTAATACGTTATACGTGATACGTTATACGTTGTACGTTATACGTTATACGTTATACGTTACACATTATACGTTATACGTTATACATTACATGTTATACGTTATACGTTATACGTTATACGTTATACGTTATACGTCATGCGTTATACGTTTTACGTTATTCGTTATACGTTATCCGTTACACGTTATACGTTATACGTTATACGGTATACGTTATACGTTATACTTTATACGTTATACGTTATACGTTATACGTTATACGTTATACGTTGTACGTTATACGTTATACGTTATACGTTATACGTTATACGTTATACGTTATACGTTGTACGTTGTACGTTGTACGTTATACGTTATACGTTATACGTTATACGTTATACGTTATACGTTATACGTTATACGTTATACGTTATACGTTATACGTTATTCGTTATACGTTATACGTTATACATTACATGTTTTACGTTATACGTTATACGTCATACGTTATACGTTATACGTTATACGTTATACGTTATACGTCATACGTTATACGTCATTCGTAATACGTTATACGTGATACGTTATACGTTGTACGTTGTACGTTATACGTTATACGTTATACGTTATACGTTATACGTTATACGTTATACGTTATACGTTATACGTTATACGTTGTACGTTATACGTTATACGTTATACGTTATACGTTATTCGTTATACGTTATACGTTATACATTACATGTTTTACGTTATACGTTATACGTTATACGTTATACGTTATACGTTATACGTTATACGTTATACGTTATACGTTATACGTTATACGTTATACGTTATACGTTATACGTCATACGTTATACGTCATTCGTAATACGTTATACGTGATACGTTATACGTTGTACGTTATACGTTATACGTTATACGTTATACATTATACGTTATACGTTATACGTTATACGTTATACGTTATACGTTATACGTTATACGTTATACGTTATACGTTATACGTTATTCGTTATACGTTATACGTTATACATTACATGTTTTACGTTATACGTTATACGTTATACGTTATACGTTATACGTTATACGTTATACGTTATACGTTATACGTTTAACGTCATACGTTATACGTCATTCGTAATACGTTATACGTGATACGTTATACGTTGTACGTTATACGTTATACGTTATACGTTGTACGTTATACGTTATACGTTATACGTTATACGTTATACGTTATACGTTATACGTTATACGTTATACGTTATACGTTATACGTTATACGTTATACGTTATACGTTATACGTTATACGTTATACGTTATACGTTATACGTTATACGTTATACGTTATACGTTGTACGTTGTACGTTGTACGTTATACGTTATACGTTATACGTTATACGTTATACGTTATACGTTATACGTTATACGTTATACGTTATACGTTATACGTTATACGTTATGCGTTATACGTTATACGTTGTACGTTATACGTTATACGTTATACGTTATACGTTATACGTTATACGTTATACGTTATACGTTATACGTTATACGTTATACGTTATACGTTATACGTTATACGTTATACGTTGTACGTTGTACGTTGTACGTTGTACGTTGTACGTTATACGTTATACGTTATACGTTATACGTTATACGTTATACGTTATACGTTATACGTTATACGTTATACGTTGTACGTTATACGTTATACGTTATACGTTATTCGTTATACGTTATACGTTATACATTACATGTCATACGTTATACGTTATACGTTATACGTTATACGTTATACGTTATACGTTATACGTTGTACGTTATACGTTATACGTTATACGTTATACGTTATACGTTATACGTTATACGTTGTACGTTATACGTTATACGTTATACGTTATTCGTTATACGTTATACGTTATACATTACATGTCATACGTTATACGTTATACGTTATACGTTATACGTTATACGTTATACGTTATTCGTTATACGTTATCCGTTACACGTTATACGTCATACGTTATCCGTTACACGTTATACGTTATACGTTATACGTTATACGTTATACGTTATACGTTATACGTTATACGTTATACGTTATACGTTATACGTTATACGTTATACGTTATACGTTATACGTTATACGTTATACGTTATACGTTATACGTTATACGTTATACGTTATACGTTATACGTTATACGTTATACGTTATACGTTATACGTTATACGTTATACGTTATACGTTATACGTTATACGTTATACGTTATACGTTATACGTTATACGTTATACGTTATACGTTATACGTTATACGTTATACGTTATACGTTATACGTTATACGTTATACGTCATGCGTTATACGTTTTACGTTATTCGTTATACGTTATCCGTTACACGTTATACGTTATACGTTATACGTTATACGTTATACGTTATACTTTATACGTTATACGTTATACGTTATACGTTATACGTTATACGTTATACGTTATACGTTATACGTTATACGTTGTACGTTGTACGTTGTACGTTATACGTTATACGTTATACGTTATACGTTATACGTTATACGTTATACGTTATACGTTATACGTTATACGTTATACGTTATGCGTTATACGTTATACGTTATACGTTGTACGTTATACGTTATACGTTATACGTTACACATTATACGTTATACGTTATACATTACATGTTATACGTTATACGTTATACGTTATACGTCATACGTTATACGTCATTCGTAATACGTTATACGTGATACGTTATACGTTGTACGTTATACGTTATACTTTATACGTTATACGTTATACGTTATACGTTATACGTTATACGTTATACGTTATACGTTATACGTTATACGTTATACGTTATACGTTATACGTTATTCGTTATACGTTATACGTTATACATTACATGTTTTACGTTATACGTTATACGTTATACGTTATACGTTATACGTTATACGTTATACGTTATACGTTATACGTTATACGTTATACGTTATACGTTATACGTCATACGTTATACGTCATTCGTAATACGTTATACGTGATACGTTATACGTTGTACGTTATACGTTATACGTTATACGTTATACGTTATACGTTATACGTTATACGTTATACGTTATACGTTATACGTTATACGTTATACGTTATACGTTATACGTTATACGTTATACGTTATACGTTATACGTTGTACGTTGTACGTTGTACGTTATACGTTATACGTTATACGTTATACGTTATACGTTATACGTTATACGTTATACGTTATACGTTATACGTTATACGTTATACGTTATACGTTATACGTTATACGTTGTACGTTATACGTTATACGTTATACGTTATACGTTATACGTTATACGTTATACGTTATACGTTATACGTTATACGTTATACGTTATACGTTATACGTTATACGTTGTACGTTGTACGTTGTACGTTATACGTTATACGTTATACGTTATACGTTATACGTTATACGTTATACGTTATACGTTATACGTTATACGTTATACGTTATACGTTATACGTTATACGTTATACGTTATACGTTATACGTTATACGTTATACGTTATACGTTATACGTTATACGTCATGCGTTATACGTTTTACGTTATTCGTTATACGTTTTCCGTTACACGTTATACGTTATACGTTATACGTTATACGTTATACGTTATACTTTATACGTTATACGTTATACGTTATACGTTATACGTTATACGTTATACGTTATACGTTATACGTTATACGTTGTACGTTGTACGTTGTACGTTATACGTTATACGTTATACGTTATACGTTATACGTTATACGTTATACGTTATACGTTATACGTTATACGTTATACGTTATGCGTTATACGTTATACGTTATACGTTGTACGTTATACGTTATACGTTATACGTTACACATTATACGTTATACGTTATACATTACATGTTATACGTTATACGTTATACGTTATACGTTATACGTTATACGTCATAGGTTATACGTTATATGTTATACGTTATACGTTATACGTAATACGTTATACGTTATACGTTATACGTCATACGTTATACGTTATAGGTGTTACGTTATACGTTATACGTTATACGTTATACGTTATTCGCAATACGTTATACGTGATACGTTATACGTTATACGTTGTACGTTATACGTTATACGTTATACGTTATACGTTATACGTTATTCGTTATACGTTATACGTTATACATTACATGTTTTACGTTATACGTTATACGTTATACGTTATACGTTATACGTCATACGTCATACGTTATACGTCATTCGTTATACGTTATACGTGATACGTTATACTTTGTACGTTATACGTTATACGTTATACGTTATACGTTATACGTTATACGTTATACGTTATACGTTATACGTTATACGTTACACGTTATACGTTGTACGTTATACGTTATACGTTATACTTTATACGTTATACGTTATACGTTATACGTTATGCGTTATACGTTATACGTTATACGTTACACGTTATACGTTATACGTTATACGATATACGTTATACGTTATACGTTATACGTTATACGTTATACATTATACGTTGTACGTTGTACGTTATACGTTATACGTTATTCGTTATACGTTATTCGTTATACGTTATACGTTATACGTTATACGTCATACGTTATACGTCATTCGTAATACGTTATACGTGATACGTTATACGTTGTACGTTATACGTTATACGTTATACGTTATACGTTATACGTTATACGTTATACGTTATACGTTATACGTTATACGTTATACGTTATACGTTATACGTTATACGTTATACGTTATACGTTATACGTTATACGTTATACGTTATACGTTATACGTTATACGTTATACGTTATACGTTATACGTTATACGTTATACGTTCTACGTTATACGTTGTACGTTGTACGTTGTACGTTATACGTTCTACGTTATACGTTATACGTTATACGTTATACGTTATACGTTATACGTTATACGTTATACGTTCTACGTTATACGTTATACGTTATACGTTATACGTTATACGTTATACGTTATACGATATACGTTGTACGTTATACGTTATACGTTATTCGTTATACGTTATTCGTTATACGTTATACGTCATACATTACATGTTATACGTTATACGTTATACGTTATACGTTATACGTTATACGTTATACGTTATACGTTATACGTTATACTTTATACGTTATACGTTATACGTTATACGTTATGCGTTATACGTTATACGTTATACGTTACACGTTATACGTTATACGTTATACGATATACGTTATACGTTATACGTTATACGTTATACGTTATACATTATACGTTGTACGTTGTACGTTGTACGTTATACGTTATACGTTATACGTTATACGTTATACGTTATACGTTATACGTTATACGTTATACGTTATACGTTCTACGTTATACGTTCTACGTTATACGTTATACGTTATACGTTATACGTTATACGTTATACGTTGTACGTTATACGTTATACGTTATACGTTATACGTTATTCGTTATACGTTATACATTATACATTACATGTTATACGTTATACGTTATACGTTATACGTTATTCGTAATACGTTATACGTTATACGTGATACGTTATACGTTGTACGTTATACGTTATACGTTATACGTTACACATTATACGTTATACGTTATACATTACATGTTATACGTTATACGTTATACGTTATACGTTATACGTTATACGTCATAGGTTATACGTTATATGTTATACGTTATACGTTATACGTAATACGTTATACGTTATACGTTATACGTTATACGTCATACGTTATACGTTATAGGTGTTACGTTATACGTTATACGTTATACGTTTTACGTTATTCGTTATACGTTATCCGTTACACGTTATACGTTATACGTTATACGTTATACGTTATACGTTATACGTTATACGTTATACGTTACACATTATACGTTATACGTTATACATTACATGTTATACGTTATACGTTATACGTTATACGTTATACGTTATACGTCATGCGTTATATGTTTTACGTTATTCGTTATACGTTATCCGTTACACGTTATACGTTATACGTTATACGGTATACGTTATACGTTATACTTTATACGTTATACGTTATACGTTATACGTTATACGTTATACGTTGTACGTTATACGTTATACGTTATACGTTATACGTTATACGTTATACGTTATACGTTGTACGTTGTACGTTGTACGTTATACGTTATACGTTATACGTTATACGTTATACGTTATACGTTATACGTTATACGTTATACGTTATACGTTATACGTTATTCGTTATACGTTATACGTTATACATTACATGTTTTACGTTATACGTTATACGTTATACGTTATACGTTATACGTTATACGTTATACGTTATACGTCATACGTTATACGTCATTCGTAATACGTTATACGTGATACGTTATACGTTGTACGTTGTACGTTATACGTTATACGTTATACGTTATACGTTATACGTTATACGTTATACGTTATACGTTATACGTTATACGTTGTACGTTATACGTTATACGTTATACGTTATACGTTATTCGTTATACGTTATACGTTATACATTACATGTTTTACGTTATACGTTATACGTTATACGTTATACGTTATACGTTATACGTTATACGTTATACGTTATACGTTATACGTTATACGTTATACGTTATACGTTATACGTCATACGTTATACGTCATTCGTAATACGTTATACGTGATACGTTATACGTTGTACGTTATACGTTATACGTTATACGTTATACATTATACGTTATACGTTATACGTTATACGTTATACGTTATACGTTATACGTTATACGTTATACGTTATACGTTATACGTTATTCGTTATACGTTATACGTTATACATTACATGTTTTACGTTATACGTTATACGTTATACGTTATACGTTATACGTTATACGTTATACGTTATACGTTATACGTTATACGTTATACGTTATACGTTTAACGTCATACGTTATACGTCATTCGTAATACGTTATACGTGATACGTTATACGTTGTACGTTATACGTTATACGTTATACGTTGTACGTTATACGTTATACGTTATACGTTATACGTTATACGTTATACGTTATACGTTATACGTTATACGTTATACGTTATACGTTATACGTTATACGTTATACGTTATACGTTATACGTTATACGTTATACGTTATACGTTATACGTTATACGTTATACGTTATACGTTATACGTTGTACGTTGTACGTTGTACGTTATACGTTATACGTTATACGTTATACGTTATACGTTATACGTTATACGTTATACGTTATACGTTATACGTTATACGTTATACGTTATGCGTTATACGTTATACGTTGTACGTTATACGTTATACGTTATACGTTATACGTTATACGTTATACGTTATACGTTATACGTTATACGTTATACGTTATACGTTATACGTTATACGTTATACGTTATACGTTGTACGTTGTACGTTGTACGTTGTACGTTGTACGTTATACGTTATACGTTATACGTTATACGTTATACGTTATACGTTATACGTTATACGTTATACGTTATACGTTGTACGTTATACGTTATACGTTATACGTTATTCGTTATACGTTATACGTTATACATTACATGTCATACGTTATACGTTATACGTTATACGTTATACGTTATACGTTATACGTTATACGTTGTACGTTATACGTTATACGTTATACGTTATACGTTATACGTTATACGTTATACGTTGTACGTTATACGTTATACGTTATACGTTATTCGTTATACGTTATACGTTATACATTACATGTCATACGTTATACGTTATACGTTATACGTTATACGTTATACGTTATACGTTATTCGTTATACGTTATCCGTTACACGTTATACGTCATACGTTATCCGTTACACGTTATACGTTATACGTTATACGTTATACGTTATACGTTATACGTTATACGTTATACGTTATACGTTATACGTTATACGTTATACGTTATACGTTATACGTTATACGTTATACGTTATACGTTATACGTTATACGTTATACGTTATACGTTATACGTTATACGTTATACGTTATACGTTATACGTTATACGTTATACGTTATACGTTATACGTTATACGTTATACGTTATACGTTATACGTTATACGTTATACGTTATACGTTATACGTTATACGTTATACGTTATACGTTATACGTTATACGTTATACGTCATGCGTTATACGTTTTACGTTATTCGTTATACGTTATCCGTTACACGTTATACGTTATACGTTATACGTTATACGTTATACGTTACACATTATACGTTATACGTTATACATTACATGTTATACGTTATACGTTATACGTTATACGTCATACGTTATACGTCATTCGTAATACGTTATACGTGATACGTTATACGTTGTACGTTATACGTTATACGTTATACGTTATACGTTATACGTTATACGTTATACGTTATACGTTATACGTTATACGTTATACGTTATACGTTATACGTTATACGTTATACGTTATTCGTTATACGTTATACGTTATACATTACATGTTTTACGTTATACGTTATACGTTATACGTTATACGTTATACGTTATACGTTATACGTTATACGTTATACGTTATACGTTATACGTTATACGTTATACGTCATACGTTATACGTCATTCGTAATACGTTATACGTGATACGTTATACGTTGTACGTTATACGTTATACGTTATACGTTATACGTTATACGTTATACGTTATACGTTATACGTTATACGTTATACGTTATACGTTATACGTTATACGTTATACGTTATACGTTATACGTTATACGTTATACGTTATACGTTATACGTTGTACGTTGTACGTTGTACGTTATACGTTATACGTTATACGTTATACGTTATACGTTATACGTTATACGTTATACGTTATACGTTATACGTTATACGTTATACGTTATACGTTATACGTTATACGTTGTACGTTATACGTTATACGTTATACGTTATACGTTATACGTTATACGTTATACGTTATACGTTATACGTTATACGTTATACGTTATACGTTATACGTTATACGTTGTACGTTGTACGTTGTACGTTATACGTTATACGTTATACGTTATACGTTATACGTTATACGTTATACGTTATACGTTATACTTTATACGTTATACGTTATACGTTATACGTTATACGTTATACGTTATACGTTATACGTTATACGTTATACGTTGTACGTTGTACGTTGTACGTTATACGTTATACGTTATACGTTATACGTTATACGTTATACGTTATACGTTATACGTTATACGTTATACGTTATACGTTATGCGTTATACGTTATACGTTATACGTTGTACGTTATACGTTATACGTTATACGTTACACATTATACGTTATACGTTATACATTACATGTTATACGTTATACGTTATACGTTATACGTTATACGTTATACGTCATAGGTTATACGTTATATGTTATACGTTATACGTTATACGTAATACGTTATACGTTATACGTTATACGTCATACGTTATACGTTATAGGTGTTACGTTATACGTTATACGTTATACGTTATACGTTATTCGCAATACGTTATACGTGATACGTTATACGTTATACGTTGTACGTTATACGTTATACGTTATACGTTATACGTTATACGTTATTCGTTATACGTTATACGTTATACATTACATGTTTTACGTTATACGTTATACGTTATACGTTATACGTTATACGTCATACGTCATACGTTATACGTCATTCGTTATACGTTATACGTGATACGTTATACTTTGTACGTTATACGTTATACGTTATACGTTATACGTTATACGTTATACGTTATACGTTATACGTTATACGTTATACGTTACACGTTATACGTTGTACGTTATACGTTATACGTTATACTTTATACGTTATACGTTATACGTTATACGTTATGCGTTATACGTTATACGTTATACGTTACACGTTATACGTTATACGTTATACGATATACGTTATACGTTATACGTTATACGTTATACGTTATACATTATACGTTGTACGTTGTACGTTATACGTTATACGTTATTCGTTATACGTTATTCGTTATACGTTATACGTTATACGTTATACGTCATACGTTATACGTCATTCGTAATACGTTATACGTGATACGTTATACGTTGTACGTTATACGTTATACGTTATACGTTATACGTTATACGTTATACGTTATACGTTATACGTTATACGTTATACGTTATACGTTATACGTTATACGTTATACGTTATACGTTATACGTTATACGTTATACGTTATACGTTATACGTTATACGTTATACGTTATACGTTATACGTTATACGTTATACGTTCTACGTTATACGTTGTACGTTGTACGTTGTACGTTATACGTTCTACGTTATACGTTATACGTTATACGTTATACGTTATACGTTATACGTTATACGTTATACGTTCTACGTTATACGTTATACGTTATACGTTATACGTTATACGTTATACGTTATACGATATACGTTGTACGTTATACGTTATACGTTATTCGTTATACGTTATTCGTTATACGTTATACGTCATACATTACATGTTATACGTTATACGTTATACGTTATACGTTATACGTTATACGTTATACGTTATACGTTATACGTTATACTTTATACGTTATACGTTATACGTTATACGTTATGCGTTATACGTTATACGTTATACGTTACACGTTATACGTTATACGTTATACGATATACGTTATACGTTATACGTTATACGTTATACGTTATACATTATACGTTGTACGTTGTACGTTGT
The DNA here is from genome assembly GCF_051014685.1 of Ptiloglossa arizonensis. Taxonomy (NCBI): domain Eukaryota; kingdom Metazoa; phylum Arthropoda; class Insecta; order Hymenoptera; family Colletidae; genus Ptiloglossa; species Ptiloglossa arizonensis. The sequence continues at coordinate 1,024,045 of NW_027478420.1, read as the reverse complement.
ACGTTATACGTTATACGTTATACGTTATACGTTATACGTTATACGTTATACGTTATACGTTATACGTTATACGTTCTACGTTATACGTTCTACGTTATACGTTATACGTTATACGTTATACGTTATACGTTATACGTTGTACGTTATACGTTATACGTTATACGTTATACGTTATTCGTTATACGTTATACATTATACATTACATGTTATACGTTATACGTTATACGTTATACGTTATTCGTAATACGTTATACGTGATACGTTATACGTTGTACGTTATACGTTATACGTTATACGTTACACATTATACGTTATACGTTATACATTACATGTTATACGTTATACGTTATACGTTATACGTTATACGTTATACGTCATAGGTTATACGTTATATGTTATACGTTATACGTTATACGTAATACGTTATACGTTATACGTTATACGTTATACGTCATACGTTATACGTTATAGGTGTTACGTTATACGTTATACGTTATACGTTTTACGTTATTCGTTATACGTTATCCGTTACACGTTATACGTTATACGTTATACGTTATACGTTATACGTTATACGTTATACGTTATACGTTATGCGTTTTACGTTATTCGTTATATGTTATACGTTATACGTTATACGTTATACATTACATGTTATACGTTATACGTTATACGTTATACGTTATACGTTATACGTCATAGGTTATACGTTATATGTTATACGTTATACGTTATACGTAATACGTTATACGTTATACGTTATACGTTATACGTCATACGTTATACGTTATAGGTGTTACGTTATACGTTATACGTTATACGTTATACGTTATTCGTAATATGTTATACGTGATACGTTATACGTTGTACGTTATACGTTATACGTTATACATTATACGTTATACGTTATACATTACATGTTATACGTTATACGTTATACGTTATACGTTATACGTTATACGTTATACGTTATACGTTATACGTTATACGTTATACGTTATACGTTATACGTTATACGTTATACGTTATACGTTATACGTTATACATTATACGTTATACGTTATACGTTATACGTCATGCGTTATACGTTTTACGTTATTCGTTATACGTTATCCGTTACACGTTATACGTTATACGTTATACGTTATACGTTATACGTTATACGTTATACGTTATACGTTATACGTTATGCGTTTTACGTTATTCGTTATATGTTATACGTTATACGATGTGCGTTATACGTTATACGTTATACGTTATACGTTATACGTTATACGTTATACGTTATACGTTATACGTTATACATTATACGTTATACGTTATACGTTATACGTTATACGTTATACGTTATACGTTATACGTTATACGTTATACGTTATACGTTATACGTTATACGTTATACGTTATACGTTATACGTTATACGTTATACGTTATACGTTCTACGTTCTACGTTATACGTTGTACGTTATACGTTGTACGTTATACGTTGTACGTTATACGTTGTACGTTATACGTTGTACGTTATACGTTGTACGTTATACGTTATACGTTATACGTTATACGTTATACGTTATACGATATACGTTATACGTTATACGTTATACGTTATACGTTATACGTTGTACGTTATACGTTATACGTTATACGTTATACGTTATACGTTATACGTTATACGTTGTACGTTGTACGTTGTACGTTATACGTTATACGTTATACGTTATACGTTATACGTTATACGTTATACGTTATACGTTATACGTTATACGTTATACGTTATACGTTATACGTTATACGTTATACGTTATACGTTATACGTTATACGTTATTCGTTATACGTTATACGTTATACATTACATGTTATACGTTATACGTTATACGTTATACGTTATACGTTATACGTTATGCGTTATACGTTATACGTTATACGTTATACGTTATACGTTATACGTTATACGTTATGCGTTATACGTTATACGTTATACGTCATGCGTTATACGTTTTACGTTATTCGTTATACGTTATCCGTTACATGTTATACGTTATACGTTATACGTTATACGTTATACGTTATTCGTTATACGTTATACGTTATACGTTGTACGTTGTACGTTGTACGTTATACGTTATACGTTGCACGTTATACGTTATACGTTATACGTTATTCGTTATACGTTATACGTTATACATTACATGTTATACGTTATACGTTATACGTTATACGTTATACGTTATACGTTATACGTTATTCGTTATACGTTATACGTTATACATTACATGTTTTACGTTATACGTTATACGTTATACGTTATACGTTATACGTTATACGTTATACGTTATACGTCATACGTTATACGTCATTCGTAATACGTTATACGTGATACGTTATACGTTGTACGTTATACGTTATACGTTATACGTTATACGTTATACGTTATACGTTATACGTTATACGTTATACGTTATACGTTATTCGTTGTACGTTATACGTTATACGTTATACGTTATACGTTATTCGTTATACGTTATACGTTATACATTACATGTTTTACGTTATACGTTATACGTTATACGTTATACGTTATACGTTATACGTTATACGTTATACGTTATACGTTATACGTTATACGTTATACGTTATACGTTATACGTCATACGTTATACGTCATTCGTAATACGTTATACGTGATACGTTATACGTTGTACGTTATACGTTATACGTTATACGTTATACATTATACGTTATACGTTATACGTTATACGTTATACGTTATACGTTATACGTTATACGTTATACGTTATACGTTATACGTTATTCGTTATACGTTATACGTTATACATTACATGTTTTACGTTATACGTTATACGTTATACGTTATACGTTATACGTTATACGTTATACGTTATACGTTATACGTTATACGTTATACGTTATACGTTATACGTTATACGTCATACGTTATACGTCATTCGTAATACGTTATACGTGATACGTTATACGTTGTACGTTATACGTTATACGTTATACGTTATACGTTATACGTTATACGTTATACGTTATACGTTATACGTTATACGTTATACGTTATACGTTATACGTTATACGTTATACGTTATACGTTATACGTTATACGTTATACGTTATACGTTATACGTTGTACGTTGTACGTTGTACGTTATACGTTATACGTTATACGTTATACGTTATACGTTATACGTTATACGTTATACGTTATACGTTATACGTTATACGTTATACGTTATACGTTATACGTTATACGTTGTACGTTATACGTTATACGTTATACGTTATACGTTATACGTTATACGTTATACGTTATACGTTATACGTTATACGTTATACGTTATACGTTATACGTTATACGTTATACGTTGTACGTTGTACGTTGTACGTTGTACGTTGTACGTTATACGTTATACGTTATACGTTATACATTACATGTCATACGTTATACGTTATACGTTATACGTTATACGTTGTACGTTATACGTTATACGTTATACGTTGTACGTTATACGTTATACGTTATACGTTATTCGTTATACGTTATACGTTATACATTACATGTCATACGTTATACGTTATACGTTATACGTTATACGTTATACGTTATACGTTATACGTTATACTTTATACGTTATACGTTATACGTTATACGTTATGCGTTATACGTTATACGTTATACGTTACACGTTATACGTTATACGTTATACGATATACGTTATACGTTATACGTTGTACGCTATACGTTATACTTTATACGTTATAGGTGTTACGTTATACGTTATACGTTATACGTTATTCGTAATACGTTATACGTGATACGTTATACGTTGTACGTTATACGTTATACGTTATACGTTACACATTATACGTTATACGTTATACATTACATGTTATACGTTATACGTTATACGTTATACGTTATACGTTATACGTCATGCGTTATACGTTTTACGTTATTCGTTATACGTTATCCGTTACACGTTATACGTTATACGTTATACGTTATACGTTATACGTTATACTTTATACGTTATACGTTATACGTTATACGTTATACGTTATACGTTGTACGTTATACGTTATACGTTATACGTTATACGTTATACGTTATACGTTATACGTTGTACGTTGTACGTTGTACGTTATACGTTATACGTTATACGTTATACGTTATACGTTATACGTTATACGTTATACGTTATACGTTATACGTTATACGTTATTCGTTATACGTTATACGTTATACATTACATGTTTTACGTTATACGTTATACGTTATACGTTATACGTTATACGTTATACGTTATACGTTATACGTTATACGTCATACGTTATACGTCATTCGTAATACGTTATACGTGATACGTTATACGTTGTACGTTATACGTTATACGTTATACGTTATACGTTATACGTTATACGTTATACGTTATACGTTATACGTTATACGTTATACGTTGTACGTTATACGTTATACGTTATACGTTATACGTTATTCGTTATACGTTATACGTTATACATTACATGTTTTACGTTATACGTTATACGTTATACGTTATACGTTATACGTTATACGTTATACGTTATACGTTATACGTTATACGTTATACGTTATACGTTATACGTTATACGTTATACGTTATACGTCATACGTTATACGTCATTCGTAATACGTTATACGTGATACGTTATACGTTGTACGTTATACGTTATACGTTATACGTTATACATTATACGTTATACGTTATACGTTATACGTTATACGTTATACGTTATACGTTATACGTTATACGTTATACGTTATACGTTATTCGTTATACGTTATACGTTATACATTACATGTTTTACGTTATACGTTATACGTTATACGTTATACGTTATACGTTATACGTTATACGTTATACGTTATACGTTATACGTTATACGTTATACGTTTAACGTCATACGTTATACGTCATTCGTAATACGTTATACGTGATACGTTATACGTTGTACGTTATACGTTATACGTTATACGTTATACGTTATACGTTATACGTTATACGTTATACGTTATACGTTATACGTTATACGTTATACGTTATACGTTATACGTTATACGTTATACGTTATACGTTATACGTTATACGTTATACGTTATACGTTATACGTTGTACGTTGTACGTTGTACGTTATACGTTATACGTTATACGTTATACGTTATACGTTATACGTTATACGTTATACGTTATACGTTATACGTTATACGTTATACGTTATACGTTATACGTTATACGTTGTACGTTATACGTTATACGTTATACGTTATACGTTATACGTTATACGTTATACGTTATACGTTATACGTTATACGTTATACGTTATACGTTATACGTTATACGTTGTACGTTGTACGTTGTACGTTGTACGTTGTACGTTATACGTTATACGTTATACGTTATACGTTATACGTTATACGTTATACGTTATACGTTATACGTTATACGTTATACGTTGTACGTTATACGTTATACGTTATACGTTATTCGTTATACGTTATACGTTATACATTACATGTCATACGTTATACGTTATACGTTATACGTTATACGTTATACGTTATACGTTATACGTTGTACGTTATACGTTATACGTTATACGTTATACGTTATACGTTATACGTTATACGTTGTACGTTATACGTTATACGTTATACGTTATTCGTTATACGTTATACGTTATACATTACATGTCATACGTTATACGTTATACGTTATACGTTATACGTTATACGTTATACGTTATACGTTATTCGTTATACGTTATCCGTTACACGTTATACGTCATACGTTATCCGTTACACGTTATACGTTATACGTTATACGTTATACGTTATACGTTATACGTTATACGTTATACGTTATACGTTATACGTTATACGTTATACGTTATACGTTATACGTTATACGTTATACGTTATACGTTATACGTTATACGTTATACGTTATACGTTATACGTTATACGTTATACGTTATACGTTATACGTTATACGTTATACGTTATACGTTATACGTTATACGTTATACGTTATACGTTATACGTTATACGTTATACGTTATACGTTATACGTTATACGTTATACGTTATACGTTATACGTTATACGTTATACGTTATACGTTATACGTTATACGTCATGCGTTATACGTTTTACGTTATTCGTTATACGTTTTCCGTTACACGTTATACGTTATACGTTATACGTTATACGTTATACGTTATACTTTATACGTTATACGTTATACGTTATACGTTATACGTTATACGTTATACGTTATACGTTATACGTTATACGTTGTACGTTGTACGTTGTACGTTATACGTTATACGTTATACGTTATACGTTATACGTTATACGTTATACGTTATACGTTATACGTTATACGTTATACGTTATGCGTTATACGTTATACGTTATACGTTGTACGTTATACGTTATACGTTATACGTTACACATTATACGTTATACGTTATACATTACATGTTATACGTTATACGTTATACGTTATACGTTATACGTTATACGTCATAGGTTATACGTTATATGTTATACGTTATACGTTATACGTAATACGTTATACGTTATACGTTATACGTCATACGTTATACGTTATAGGTGTTACGTTATACGTTATACGTTATACGTTATACGTTATTCGCAATACGTTATACGTGATACGTTATACGTTATACGTTGTACGTTATACGTTATACGTTATACGTTATACGTTATACGTTATTCGTTATACGTTATACGTTATACATTACATGTTTTACGTTATACGTTATACGTTATACGTTATACGTTATACGTCATACGTCATACGTTATACGTCATTCGTTATACGTTATACGTGATACGTTATACTTTGTACGTTATACGTTATACGTTATACGTTATACGTTATACGTTATACGTTATACGTTATACGTTATACGTTATACGTTACACGTTATACGTTGTACGTTATACGTTATACGTTATACTTTATACGTTATACGTTATACGTTATACGTTATGCGTTATACGTTATACGTTATACGTTACACGTTATACGTTATACGTTATACGATATACGTTATACGTTATACGTTATACGTTATACGTTATACATTATACGTCGTACGTTGTACGTTATACGTTATACGTTATTCGTTATACGTTATTCGTTATACGTTATACGTTATACGTTATACGTCATACGTTATACGTCATTCGTAATACGTTATACGTGATACGTTATACGTTGTACGTTATACGTTATACGTTATACGTTATACGTTATACGTTATACGTTATACGTTATACGTTATACGTTATACGTTATACGTTATACGTTATACGTTATACGTTATACGTTATACGTTATACGTTATACGTTATACGTTATACGTTATACGTTATACGTTATACGTTATACGTTATACGTTATACGTTATACGTTCTACGTTATACGTTGTACGTTGTACGTTGTACGTTATACGTTCTACGTTATACGTTATACGTTATACGTTATACGTTATACGTTATACGTTATACGTTATACGTTCTACGTTATACGTTATACGTTATACGTTATACGTTATACGTTATACGTTATGCGTTATACGTTATACGTTATTCGTTATACGTTATACGTCATACATTACATGTTATACGTTATACGTTATACGTTATACGTTATACGTTATACGTTATACGTTATACGTTATACTTTATACGTTATACGTTATACGTTATACGTTATGCGTTATACGTTATACGTTATACGTTACACGTTATACGTTATACGTTATACGATATACGTTATACGTTATACGTTATACGTTATACGTTATACATTATACGTTGTACGTTGTACGTTGTACGTTATACGTTATACGTTATACGTTATACGTTATACGTTATACGTTATACGTTATACGTTATACGTTATACGTTATACGTTATACGTTATACGTTATACGTTCTACGTTATACGTTCTACGTTATACGTTATACGTTATACGTTATACGTTATACGTTATACGTTGTACGTTATACGTTATACGTTATACGTTATACGTTATTCGTTATACGTTATACATTATACATTACATGTTATACGTTATACGTTATACGTTATACGTTATTCGTAATACGTTATACGTGATACGTTATACGTTGTACGTTATACGTTATACGTTATACGTTACACATTATACGTTATACGTTATACATTACATGTTATACGTTATACGTTATACGTTATACGTTATACGTTATACGTCATAGGTTATACGTTATATGTTATACGTTATACGTTATACGTAATACGTTATACGTTATACGTTATACGTTATACGTCATACGTTATACGTTATAGGTGTTACGTTATACGTTATACGTTATACGTTTTACGTTATTCGTTATACGTTATCCGTTACACGTTATACGTTATACGTTATACGTTATACGTTATACGTTATACGTTATACGTTATACGTTATGCGTTTTACGTTATTCGTTATATGTTATACGTTATACGATGTGCGTTATACGTTATACGTTATACGTTATACGTTATACGTTATACGTTATACGTTATACGTTATACGTTATACGTTATACGTTATACGTTATACGTTATACGTTATACGTTATACGTTATACGTTATACGTTATACGTTATACGTTATACGTTATACGTTATACGTTATACGTTCTACGTTCTACGTTATACGTTGTACGTTATACGTTGTACGTTATACGTTGTACGTTATACGTTGTACGTTATACGTTGTACGTTATACGTTGTACGTTATACGTTATACGTTATACGTTATACGTTATACGTTATACGATATACGTTATACGTTATACGTTATACGTTATACGTTATACGTTGTACGTTATACGTTATACGTTATACGTTATACGTTATACGTTATACGTTATACGTTGTACGTTGTACGTTGTACGTTATACGTTATACGTTATACGTTATACGTTATACGTTATACGTTATACGTTATACGTTATACGTTATACGTTATACGTTGTACGTTGTACGTTGTACGTTATACGTTATACGTTATACGTTATACGTTATACGTTATACGTTATACGTTATACGTTATACGTTGTACGTTGTACGTTGTACGTTGTACGTTATACGTTATACGTTATACGTTATACGTTATACGTTATACGTTATACGTTATACGTTATACGTTATACGTTATACGTTATACGTTATACGTTATACGTTATACGTTATACGTTATACGTTATACGTTATACGTTATACGTTATACGTTATACGTTATACGTTATAAGTTATACGTTGTACGTTGTACGTTGTACGTTATACGTTATACGTTATACGTTATACGTTATACGTTATACGTTATACGTTATACGTTATACGTTATACGTTATACGTTATACGTTATACGTTATACGTTATACGTTGTACGTTATACGTTATACGTTATACGTTATACGTTATACGTTATACGTTATACGTTATACGTTATACGTTATACGTTATACGTTATACGTTATACGTTGTACGTTGTACGTTGTACGTTGTACGTTGTACGTTGTACGTTATACGTTATACGTTATACGTTATTCGTTATACGTTATACGTTATACATTACATGTTATACGTTATACGTTATACGTTATACGTTATACGTTATACGTTATTCGTTATACGTTATACGTTATACGTTATACGTTATACGTTATACGTTATACGTTATACGTTATACGTTATACGTTATACGTTATACGTTATACGTTATACGTCATACGTTATACGTCATTCGTAATACGTTATACGTGATACGTTATACGTTGTACGTTATACGTTATACGTTATACGTTATACGTTATACGTTATACGTTATACGTTATACGTTATACGTTATACGTTATACGTTATACGTTATACGTTATTCGTTATACGTTATACGTTATACATTACATGTTTTACGTTATACGTTATACGTTATACGTTATACGTTATACGTTATACGTTATACGTTATACGTTATACGTTATACGTTATACGTTATACGTTATACGTTGTACGTTGTACGTTGTACGTTATACGTTATACGTTATACGTTATACGTTATACGTTATACGTTATACGTTATACGTTATACGTTATACGTTATACGTTATACGTTATACGTTATACGTTATACGTTATACGTTGTACGTTATACGTTATACGTTATACGTTATACGTTATACGTTATACGTTATACGTTATACGTTATACGTTATACGTTATACGTTATACGTTATACGTTATACGTTGTACGTTGTACGTTGTACGTTGTACGTTGTACGTTATACGTTATACGTTATACGTTATACGTTATACGTTATACGTTATACGTTATACGTTATACGTTATACGTTGTACGTTATACGTTATACGTTATACGTTATTCGTTATACGTTATACGTTATACATTACATGTCATACGTTATACGTTATACGTTATACGTTATACGTTATACGTTATACGTTATACGTTGTACGTTATACGTTATACGTTATACGTTATACGTTATACGTTATACGTTATACGTTGTACGTTATACGTTATACGTTATTCGTTATACGTTATACGTTATACATTACATGTCATACGTTATACGTTATACGTTATACGTTATACGTTATACGTTATACGTTATACGTTATTCGTTATACGTTATCCGTTACACGTTATACGTTATACGTTATCCGTTACACGTTATACGTTATACGTTATACGTTATACGTTATACGTTATACGTTATACGTTATACGTTGTACGTTATACGTTATACGTTATACGTTATACGTTATACGTTATACGTTATACGTTATACGTTATACGTTATACGTTATACGTTATACGTTATACGTTATACGTTATACGTTATACGTTATACGTTATACGTTATACGTTATACGTTATACGTTATACGTTATACGTTATACGTTATACGTTATACGTTATACGTTATACGTTATACGTTATACGTTATACGTTATACGTTATACGTTATACGTTATACGTTATACGTTATACGTTATACGTTATACGTCATGCGTTATACGTTTTACGTTATTCGTTATACGTTATCCGTTACACGTTATACGTTATACGTTATACGTTATACGTTATACGTTATACTTTATACGTTATACGTTATACGTTATACGTTATACGTTATACGTTATACGTTATACGTTATACGTTATACGTTGTACGTTGTACGTTGTACGTTATACGTTATACGTTATACGTTATACGTTATACGTTATACGTTATACGTTATACGTTATACGTTATACGTTATACGTTATGCGTTATACGTTATACGTTATACGTTGTACGTTATACGTTATACGTTATACGTTATTCGTTATACGTTATACGTTATACATTACATGTCATACGTTATACGTTATACGTTATACGTTATACGTTATACGTTATACGTTATACGTTATACTTTATACGTTATACGTTATACGTTATACGTTATGCGTTATACGTTATACGTTATACGTTACACGTTATACGTTATACGTTATACGATATACGTTATACGTTATACGTTGTACGCTATACGTTATACTTTATACGTTATAGGTGTTACGTTATACGTTATACGTTATACGTTATTCGTAATACGTTATACGTGATACGTTATACGTTGTACGTTATACGTTATACGTTATACGTTACACATTATACGTTATACGTTATACATTACATGTTATACGTTATACGTTATACGTTATACGTTATACGTTATACGTTATACGTCATAGGTTATACGTTATATGTTATACGTTATACGTTATACGTAATACGTTATACGTTATACGTTATACGTTATACGTCATACGTTATACGTTATAGGTGTTACGTTATACGTTATACGTTATACGTTATACGTTATTCGCAATACGTTATACGTGATACGTTATACGTTATACGTTGTACGTTATACGTTATACGTTATACGTTATACGTTATACGTTATTCGTTATACGTTATACGTTATACATTACATGTTTTACGTTATACGTTATACGTTATACGTTATACGTTATACGTTATACGTTATACGTTATACGTTATACGTTATACGTCATACGTCATACGTTATACGTCATTCGTTATACGTTATACGTGATACGTTATACTTTGTAGGTTATACGTTATACGTTATACGTTATACGTTATACGTTATACGTTATACGTTATACGTTATACGTTATACGTTACACGTTATACGTTGTACGTTATACGTTATACGTTATACGTTATACGTTATTCGTTATACGTTATACGTTATACATTACATGTTTTACGTTATACGTTATACGTTATACGTTATACGTTATACCTTATACGTTATACGTTATACGTTATACGTTATACGTCATACGTTATACGTCATTCGTAACACGTTATACGTGATACGTTATACGTTGTACGTTATACGTTATACGTTATACGTTATACGTTATACGTTATACGTTATACGTTATACGTTATACGTTATACGTTATACGTTATACGTTATACGTTATACGTTATACGTTATACGTTATACGTTATACGTTATACGTTATACGTTATACGTTATACGTTATACGTTATACGTTATACGTTATACGTTGTACGTTGTACGTTGTACGTTATACGTTCTACGTTATACGTTATACGTTATACGTTATACGTTATACGTTATACGTTATACGTTATACGTTATACGTTCTACGTTATACGTTATACGTTATACGTTATACGTTATACGTTATACGTTATACGATATACGTTGTACGTTATACGTTATACGTTATTCGTTATACGTTATTCGTTATACGTTATACGTCATACATTACATGTTATACGTTATACGTTATACGTTATACGTTATACGTTATACGTTATACGTTATACGTTATACTTTATACGTTATACGTTATACGTTATACGTTATGCGTTATACGTTATACGTTATACGTTACACGTTATACGTTATACGTTATACGATATACGTTATACGTTATACGTTATACGTTATACGTTATACGTTATACGTTGTACGTTGTACGTTGTACGTTATACGTTATACGTTATACGTTATACGTTATACGTTATACGTTATACGTTATACGTTATACGTTCTACGTTATACGTTATACGTTATACGTTATACGTTATACGTTATACGTTGTACGTTATACGTTATACGTTATACGTTATACGTTATACGTTATTCGTTATACGTTATACATTATACATTACATGTTATACGTTATACGTTATACGTTATACGTTATTCGTAATACGTTATACGTGATACGTTATACGTTGTACGTTATACGTTATACGTTATACGTTACACATTATACGTTATACGTTATACATTACATGTTATACGTTATACGTTATACGTTATACGTTATACGTTATACGTCATAGGTAATACGTTATATGTTATACGTTATACGTTATACGTAATACGTTATACGTTATACGTTATACGTTATACGTCATACGTTATACGTTATAGGTGTTACGTTATACGTTATACGTTATACGTTATACGTTATTCGTAATACGTTATACGTGATACGTTATACGTTGTACGTTATACGTTATACGTTATACATTATACGTTATACGTTATACATTACATGTTATACGTTATACGTTATACGTTATACGTTATACGTTATACGTTATACGTTATACGTTATACGTTATACGTTATACGTTATACGTTATACGTTATACGTTATACGTTATACGTTGTACGTTGTACGTTGTACGTTGTACGTTGTACGTTATACGTTATACGTTATACGTTATACGTTATACGTTATACGTTATACGTTATACGTTATACGTTATACGTTATACGTTATACGTTGTACGTTATACGTTATACGTTATACGTTATACGTTATACGTTATACGTTATACGTTATAAGTTATACGTTATACGTTATACGTTATACGTTATACGTTATACGTTATACGTTGTACGTTGTACGTTGTACGTTATACGTTATACGTTATACGTTATACGTTATACGTTATACGTTATACGTTATACGTTATACGTTATACGTTATACGTTATACGTTATACGTTATACGTTATACGTTATACGTTATACGTTATACGTTATACGTTGTACGTTATACGTTATACGTTATACGTTATACGTTATACGTTATACGTTATACGTTATACGTTATACGTTATACGTTATACGTTATACGTTATACGTTATACGTTATACGTTGTACGTTGTACGTTGTACGTTGTACGTTGTACGTTATACGTTATACGTTATACGTTATACGTTATACGTTATACGTTATACGTTATACGTTATACGTTATACGTTGTACGTTATACGTTATACGTTATACGTTATTCGTTATACGTTATACGTTATACATTACATGTCATACGTTATACGTTATACGTTATACGTTATACGTTATACGTTATACGTTATACGTTGTACGTTATACGTTATACGTTATACGTTATACGTTATACGTTATACGTTATACGTTGTACGTTATACGTTATACGTTATACGTTATTCGTTATACGTTATACGTTATACATTACATGTCATACGTTATACGTTATACGTTATACGTTATACGTTATACGTTATACGTTATTCGTTATACGTTATCCGTTACACGTTATACGTCATACGTTATCCGTTACACGTTATACGTTATACGTTATACGTTATACGTTATACGTTATACGTTATACGTTATACGTTATACGTTATACGTTATACGTTATACGTTATACGTTATACGTTATACGTTATACGTTATACGTTATACGTTATACGTTATACGTTATACGTTATACGTTATACGTTATACGTTATACGTTATACGTTATACGTTATACGTTATACGTTATACGTTATACGTTATACGTTATACGTTATACGTTATACGTTATACGTTATACGTTATACGTTATACGTTATGCGTTATACGTTATACGTTATACGTTATACGTTATACGTTATACGTTATACGTCATGCGTTATACGTTTTACGTTATTCGTTATACGTTATCCGTTACACGTTATACGTTATACGTTATACGTTATACGTTATACGTTATACTTTATACGTTATACGTTATACGTTATACGTTATACGTTATACGTTATACGTTATACGTTATACGTTATACGTTGTACGTTGTACGTTGTACGTTATACGTTATACGTTATACGTTATACGTTATACGTTATACGTTATACGTTATACGTTATACGTTATACGTTATACGTTATGCGTTATACGTTATACGTTATACGTTGTACGTTATACGTTATACGTTATACGTTACACATTATACGTTATACGTTATACATTACATGTTATACGTTATACGTTATACGTTATACGTTATACGTTATACGTCATAGGTTATACGTTATATGTTATACGTTATACGTTATACGTAATACGTTATACGTTATACGTTATACGTCATACGTTATACGTTATAGGTGTTACGTTATACGTTATACGTTATACGTTATACGTTATTCGCAATACGTTATACGTGATACGTTATACGTTATACGTTGTACGTTATACGTTATACGTTATACGTTATACGTTATACGTTATTCGTTATACGTTATACGTTATACATTACATGTTTTACGTTATACGTTATACGTTATACGTTATACGTTATACGTTATACGTTATACGTTATACGTTATACGTTATACGTCATACGTCATACGTTATACGTCATTCGTTATACGTTATACGTGATACGTTATACTTTGTACGTTATACGTTATACGTTATACGTTATACGTTATACGTTATACGTTATACGTTATACGTTATACGTTATACGTTACACGTTATACGTTGTACGTTATACGTTATACGTTATACGTTATACGTTATTCGTTATACGTTATACGTTATACATTACATGTTTTACGTTATACGTTATACGTTATACGTTATACGTTATACCTTATACGTTATACGTTATACGTTATACGTTATACGTCATTCGTTATACGTCATTCGTAATACGTTATACGTGATACGTTATACGTTATACGTTATACGTTATACGTTATACGTTATACGTTATACGTTATACGTTATACGTTATACGTTATACGTCATGCGTTATACGTTTTACGTTATTCGTTATACGTTATCCGTTACACGTTATACGTTATACGTTATACGTTATACGTTATACGTTATACTTTATACGTTATACGTTATACGTTATACGTTATACGTTATACGTTATACGTTATACGTTATACGTTATACGTTGTACGTTGTACGTTGTACGTTATACGTTATACGTTATACGTTATACGTTATACGTTATACGTTATACGTTATACGTTATACGTTATACGTTATACGTTATGCGTTATACGTTATACGTTATACGTTGTACGTTATACGTTATACGTTATACGTTACACATTATACGTTATACGTTATACATTACATGTTATACGTTATACGTTATACGTTATACGTTATACGTTATACGTCATAGGTTATACGTTATATGTTATACGTTATACGTTATACGTAATACGTTATACGTTATACGTTATACGTCATACGTTATACGTTATAGGTGTTACGTTATACGTTATACGTTATACGTTATACGTTATTCGCAATACGTTATACGTGATACGTTATACGTTATACGTTGTACGTTATACGTTATACGTTATACGTTATACGTTATACGTTATTCGTTATACGTTATACGTTATACATTACATGTTTTACGTTATACGTTATACGTTATACGTTATACGTTATACGTTATACGTTATACGTTATACGTTATACGTTATACGTCATACGTCATACGTTATACGTCATTCGTTATACGTTATACGTGATACGTTATACTTTGTACGTTATACGTTATACGTTATACGTTATACGTTATACGTTATACGTTATACGTTATACGTTATACGTTATACGTTACACGTTATACGTTGTACGTTATACGTTATACGTTATACGTTATACATTATACGTTGTACGTTGTACGTTGTACGTTATACGTTATACGTTATACGTTATACGTTATACGTTATACGTTATACGTTATACGTTATACGTTCTACGTTATACGTTCTACGTTATACGTTATACGTTATACGTTATACGTTATACGTTATACGTTATACGTTATACGTTATACGTTATACGTTGTACGTTATACGTTATACGTTATACGTTATACGTTATACGTTATACGTTATACGTTATACGTTATACGTTATACGTTATACGTTATACGTTATACGTTATACGTTATACGTTATACGTTATACGTTATACGTTATACGTTATACGTTATACGTTATACGTTCTACGTTATACGTTGTACGTTGTACGTTGTACGCTATACGTTCTACGTTATACGTTATACGTTATACGTTATACGTTATACGTTATACGTTATACGTTATACGTTATACGTTCTACGTTATACGTTATACGTTATACGTTATACGTTATACGTTATACGTTATACGTTATACGATATACGTTGTACGTTATACGTTATACGTTATTCGTTATACGTTATTCGTTATACGTTATACGTCATACATTACATGTTATACGTTATACGTTATACGTTATACATTATACGTTATACGTTATACGTTATACGTTATACTTTATACGTTATACGTTATACGTTATACGTTATGCGTTATACGTTATACGTTATACGTTACACGTTATACGTTATACGTTATACGATATACGTTATACGTTATACGTTATACGTTATACGTTATACATTATACGTTGTACGTTGTACGTTGTACGTTATACGTTATACGTTATACGTTATACGTTATACGTTATACGTTATACGTTATACGTTATACGTTCTACGTTATACGTTCTACGTTATACGTTATACGTTATACGTTATACGTTATACGTTATACGTTGTACGTTATACGTTATACGTTATACGTTATACGTTATTCGTTATACGTTATACATTATACATTACATGTTATACGTTATACGTTATACGTTATACGTTATTCGTAATACGTTATACGTGATACGTTATACGTTGTACGTTATACGTTATACGTTATACGTTACACATTATACGTTATACGTTATACATTACATGTTATACGTTATACGTTATACGTTATACGTTATACGTTATACGTCATAGGTTATACGTTATATGTTATACGTTATACGTTATACGTAATACGTTATACGTTATACGTTATACGTTATACGTCATACGTTATACGTTATAGGTGTTACGTTATACGTTATACGTTATACGTTTTACGTTATTCGTTATACGTTATCCGTTACACGTTATACGTTATACGTTATACGTTATACGTTATACGTTATACGTTATACGTTATACGTTATACGTTATGCGTTTTACGTTATTCGTTATATGTTATACGTTATACGATGTGCGTTATACGTTATACGTTATACGTTATACGTTATACGTTATACGTTATACGTTATACGTTATACGTTATACGTTATACGTTATACGTTATACGTTATACGTTATACGTTATACGTTATACGTTATACGTTATACGTTATACGTTATACGTTATACGTTATACGTTATACGTTATACGTTCTACGTTCTACGTTCTACGTTATACGTTGTACGTTATACGTTGTACGTTATACGTTGTACGTTATACGTTGTACGTTATACGTTGTACGTTATACGTTGTACGTTATACGTTATACGTTATACGTTATACGTTATACGTTATACGATATACGTTATACGTTATACGTTATACGTTATACGTTATACGTTGTACGTTATACGTTATACGTTATACGTTATACGTTATACGTTATACGTTATACGTTGTACGTTGTACGTTGTACGTTATACGTTATACGTTATACGTTATACGTTATACGTTATACGTTATACGTTATACGTTATACGTTGTACGTTGTACGTTGTACGTTATACGTTATACGTTATACGTTATACGTTATACGTTATACGTTATACGTTATACGTTATACGTTATACGTTATACGTTTAACGTCATACGTTATACGTCATTCGTAATACGTTATACGTGATACGTTATACGTTGTACGTTATACGTTATACGTTATACGTTATACGTTATACGTTATACGTTATACGTTATACGTTATACGTTATACGTTATACGTTATACGTTATACGTTATACGTTATACGTTATACGTTATACGTTATACGTTATACGTTATACGTTGTACGTTGTACGTTGTACGTTATACGTTATACGTTATACGTTATACGTTATACGTTATACGTTATACGTTATACGTTATACGTTATACGTTATACGTTATACGTTATACGTTATACGTTATACGTTATACGTTGTACGTTATACGTTGTACGTTATACGTTATACGTTATACGTTATACGTTATACGTTATACGTTATACGTTATACGTTATACGTTATACGTTATACGTTATACGTTGTACGTTGTACGTTGTACGTTGTACGTTGTACGTTATACGTTATACGTTATACGTTATACGTTATACGTTATACGTTATACGTTATACGTTATACGTTATACGTTGTACGTTATACGTTATACGTTATACGTTATTCGTTATACGTTATACGTTATACATTACATGTCATACGTTATACGTTATACGTTATACGTTATACGTTATACGTTATACGTTATACGTTATACGTTGTACGTTATACGTTATACGTTATACGTTATACGTTATACGTTATACGTTATACGTTGTACGTTATACGTTATACGTTATACGTTATTCGTTATACGTTATACGTTATACATTACATGTCATACGTTATACGTTATACGTTATACGTTATACGTTATACGTTATACGTTATTCGTTATACGTTATCCGTTACACGTTATACGTCATACGTTATCCGTTACACGTTATACGTTATACGTTATACGTTATACGTTATACGTTATACGTTATACGTTATACGTTATACGTTATACGTTATACGTTATACGTTATACGTTATACGTTATACGTTATACGTTATACGTTATACGTTATACGTTATACGTTATACGTTATACGTTATACGTTATACGTTATACGTTATACGTTATACGTTATACGTTATACGTTATACGTTATACGTTATACGTTATACGTTATACGTTATACGTTATACGTTATACGTTATACGTTATACGTTATACGTTATACGTCATGCGTTATACGTTTTACGTTATTCGTTATACGTTTTCCGTTACACGTTATACGTTATACGTTATACGTTATACGTTATACGTTATACTTTATACGTTATACGTTATACGTTATACGTTATACGTTATACGTTATACGTTATACGTTATACGTTATACGTTGTACGTTGTACGTTGTACGTTATACGTTATACGTTATACGTTATACGTTATACGTTATACGTTATACGTTATACGTTATACGTTATACGTTATACGTTATACGTTATGCGTTATACGTTATACGTTATACGTTGTACGTTATACGTTATACGTTATACGTTACACATTATACGTTATACGTTATACATTACATGTTATACGTTATACGTTATACGTTATACGTTATACGTTATACGTCATAGGTTATACGTTATATGTTATACGTTATACGTTATACGTAATACGTTATACGTTATACGTTATACGTCATACGTTATACGTTATAGGTGTTACGTTATACGTTATACGTTATACGTTATACGTTATTCGCAATACGTTATACGTGATACGTTATACGTTATACGTTGTACGTTATACGTTATACGTTATACGTTATACGTTATACGTTATTCGTTATACGTTATACGTTATACATTACATGTTTTACGTTATACGTTATACGTTATACGTTATACGTTATACGTTATACGTTATACGTTATACGTTATACGTTATACGTCATACGTCATACGTTATACGTCATTCGTTATACGTTATACGTGATACGTTATACTTTGTACGTTATACGTTATACGTTATACGTTATACGTTATACGTTATACGTTATACGTTATACGTTATACGTTATACGTTACACGTTATACGTTGTACGTTATACGTTATACGTTATACGTTATACGTTATTCGTTATACGTTATACGTTATACATTACATGTTTTACGTTATACGTTATACGTTATACGTTATACGTTATACCTTATACGTTATACGTTATACGTTATACGTTATACGTCATACGTTATACGTCATTCGTAATACGTTATACGTGATACGTTATACGTTGTACGTTATACGTTATACGTTATACGTTATACGTTATACGTTATACGTTATACGTTATACGTTATACGTTATACGTTATACGTTATACGTTATACGTTATACGTTATACGTTATACGTTATACGTTATACGTTATACGTTATACGTTATACGTTATACGTTATACGTTATACGTTATACGTTATACGTTATACGTTCTACGTTATACGTTGTACGTTGTACGTTGTACGTTATACGTTCTACGTTATACGTTATACGTTATACGTTATACGTTATACGTTATACGTTATACGTTATACGTTCTACGTTATACGTTATACGTTATACGTTATACGTTATACGTTATACGTTATACGATATACGTTGTACGTTATACGTTATACGTTATTCGTTATACGTTATTCGTTATACGTTATACGTCATACATTACATGTTATACGTTATACGTTATACGTTATACGTTATACGTTATACGTTATACGTTATACGTTATACTTTATACGTTATACGTTATACGTTATACGTTATGCGTTATACGTTATACGTTATACGTTACACGTTATACGTTATACGTTATACGATATACGTTATACGTTATACGTTATACGTTATACGTTATACATTATACGTTGTACGTTGTACGTTGTACGTTATACGTTATACGTTATACGTTATACGTTATACGTTATACGTTATACGTTATACGTTATACGTTCTACGTTATACGTTCTACGTTATACGTTATACGTTATACGTTATACGTTATACGTTATACGTTGTACGTTATACGTTATACGTTATACGTTATACGTTATTCGTTATACGTTATACATTATACATTACATGTTATACGTTATACGTTATACGTTATACGTTATTCGTAATACGTTATACGTGATACGTTATACGTTGTACGTTATACGTTATACGTTATACGTTACACATTATACGTTATACGTTATACATTACATGTTATACGTTATACGTTATACGTTATACGTTATACGTTATACGTCATAGGTTATACGTTATATGTTATACGTTATACGTTATACGTAATACGTTATACGTTATACGTTATACGTTATACGTCATACGTTATACGTTATAGGTGTTACGTTATACGTTATACGTTATACGTTTTACGTTATTCGTTATACGTTATCCGTTACACGTTATACGTTATACGTTATACGTTATACGTTATACGTTATACGTTATACGTTATACGTTATACGTTATGCGTTTTACGTTATTCGTTATATGTTATACGTTATACGATGTGCGTTATACGTTATACGTTATACGTTATACGTTATACGTTATACGTTATACGTTATACGTTATACGTTATACGTTATACGTTATACGTTATACGTTATACGTTATACGTTATACGTTATACGTTATACGTTATACGTTATACGTTATACGTTATACGTTATACGTTATACGTTATACGTTATACGTTCTACGTTCTACGTTATACGTTGTACGTTATACGTTGCACGTTATACGTTGTACGTTATACGTTGTACGTTATACGTTGTACGTTATACGTTGTACGTTATACGTTATACGTTATACGTTATACGTTATACGTTATACGATATACGTTATACGTTATACGTTATACGTTATACGTTATACGTTATACGTTGTACGTTATACGTTATACGTTATACGTTATACGTTATACGTTATACGTTATACGTCGTACGTTGTACGTTGTACGTTATACGTTATACGTTATACGTTATACGTTATACGTTATACGTTATACGTTATACGTTATACGTTATACGTTATACGTTATACGTTGTACGTTGTACGTTGTACGTTATACGTTATACGTTATACGTTATACGTTATACGTTATACGTTATACGTTATACGTTATACGTTATACGTTATACGTTATACGTTATACGTTATACGTTATTCGTTATACGTTATACGTTATACATTACATGTTATACGTTATACGTTATACGTTATACGTTATACGTTATACGTTATGCGTTATACGTTATACGTTATACGTTATACGTTATACGTTATACGTTATACGTTATACGTTATACGTTATACGTTATACGTCATGCGTTATACGTTTTACGTTATTCGTTATACGTTATCCGTTACATGTTATACGTTATACGTTATACGTTATACGTTATACGTTATTCGTTATACGTTATACGTTATACGTTGTACGTTGTACGTTGTACGTTATACGTTATACGTTGTACGTTATACGTTATACGTTATACGTTATTCGTTATACGTTATACGTTATACATTACATGTTATACGTTATACGTTATACGTTATACGTTATACGTTATTCGTTATACGTTATACGTTATACGTTATACGTTATACGTTATACGTTATACGTTATACGTTATACGTTATACGTTATACGTTATACGTTATACGTCATACGTTATACGTCATTCGTAATACGTTATACGTGATACGTTATACGTTGTACGTTATACGTTATACGTTATACGTTATACGTTATACGTTATACGTTATACGTTATACGTTATACGTTATACGTTATACGTTATACGTTATACGTTATACGTTATACGTTATTCGTTATACGTTATACGTTATACATTACATGTTTTACGTTATACGTTATACGTTATACGTTATACGTTATACGTTATACGTTATACGTTATACGTTATACGTTATACGTTATACGTTATACGTTGTACGTTGTACGTTGTACGTTATACGTTATACGTTATACGTTATACGTTATACGTTATACGTTATACGTTATACGTTATACGTTATACGTTATACGTTATACGTTATACGTTATACGTTATACGTTGTACGTTATACGTTATACGTTATACGTTATACGTTATACGTTATACGTTATACGTTATACGTTATACGTTATACGTTATACGTTATACGTTATACGTTATACGTTATACGTTGTACGTTGTACGTTGTACGTTGTACGTTGTACGTTATACGTTATACGTTATACGTTATACGTTATACGTTATACGTTATACGTTATACGTTATACGTTATACGTTGTACGTTATACGTTATACGTTATACGTTATTCGTTATACGTTATACGTTATACATTACATGTCATACGTTATACGTTATACGTTATACGTTATACGTTATACGTTATACGTTATACGTTGTACGTTATACGTTATACGTTATACGTTATACGTTATACGTTATACGTTATACGTTGTACGTTATACGTTATACGTTATTCGTTATACGTTATACGTTATACATTACATGTCATACGTTATACGTTATACGTTATACGTTATACGTTATACGTTATACGTTATACGTTATTCGTTATACGTTATCCGTTACACGTTATACGTTATACGTTATCCGTTACACGTTATACGTTATACGTTATACGTTATACGTTATACGTTATACGTTATACGTTATACGTTATACGTTATACGTTATACGTTATACGTTATACGTTATACGTTATACGTTATACGTTATACGTTATACGTTATACGTTATACGTTATACGTTATACGTTATACGTTATACGTTATACGTTATACGTTATACGTTATACGTTATACGTTATACGTTATACGTTATACGTTATACGTTATACGTTATACGTTATACGTTATACGTTATACGTTATACGTTATACGTTATACGTTATACGTCATGCGTTATACGTTTTACGTTATTCGTTATACGTTATCCGTTACACGTTATACGTTATACGTTATACGTTATACGTTATACGTTATACGTTATACGTTATACTTTATACGTTATACGTTATACGTTATACGTTATACGTTATACGTTATACGTTATACGTTATACGTTATACGTTGTACGTTGTACGTTGTACGTTATACGTTATACGTTATACGTTATACGTTATACGTTATACGTTATACGTTATACGTTATACGTTATACGTTATACGTTATGCGTTATACGTTATACGTTATACGTTGTACGTTATACGTTATACGTTATACGTTATTCGTTATACGTTATACGTTATACATTACATGTCATACGTTATACGTTATACGTCATTCGTTATACGTTATACGTGATACGTTATACTTTGTAGGTTATACGTTATACGTTATACGTTATACGTTATACGTTATACGTTATACGTTATACGTTATACGTTATTCGTTATACGTTATACGTTATACATTACATGTTTTACGTTATACGTTATACGTTATACGTTATACGTTATACGTTATACGTTATACGTTATACGTTATACGTTATACGTTATACGTTATACGTTGTACGTTGTACGTTGTACGTTATACGTTATACGTTATACGTTATACGTTATACGTTATACGTTATACGTTATACGTTATACGTTATACGTTATACGTTATACGTTATACGTTATACGTTATACGTTATACGTTATACGTTATTCGTTATACGTTATACGTTATACGTTATACGTTATACGTTATACGTTATACGTTATACGTTATACGTTATACGTTATACGTTATACGTTATACGTTATACGTTATACGTTATACGTTATACGTTATACGTTATACGTTGTACGTTATACGTTATACGTTATACGTTATACGTTATACGTTATACGTTATACGTTATACGTTATACGTTATACGTTATACGTTATACGTTATACGTTATACGTTGTACGTTGTACGTTGTACGTTGTACGTTATACGTTATACGTTATACGTTATACGTTATACGTTATACGTTATACGTTATACGTTATACGTTATACGTTATACGTTATACGTTATACGTTATACGTTATACGTTATACGTTATACGTTATACGTTATACGTTATACGTTATACGTTGTACGTTGTACGTTGTACGTTATACGTTATACGTTATACGTTATACGTTATACGTTATACGTTATACGTTATACGTTATACGTTATACGTTATACGTTATACGTTATACGTTATACGTTATACGTTGTACGTTATACGTTATACGTTATACGTTATACGTTATACGTTATACGTTATACGTTATACGTTATACGTTATACGTTATACGTTATACGTTATACGTTATACGTTATACGTTATACGTTATACGTTATACGTTGTACGTTGTACGTTGTACGTTGTACGTTGTACGTTGTACGTTATACGTTATACGTTATACGTTATTCGTTATACGTTATACGTTATACATTACATGTTATACGTTATACGTTATACGTTATACGTTATACGTTATACGTTATTCGTTATACGTTATACGTTATACGTTATACGTTATACGTTATACGTTATACGTTATACGTTATACGTTATACGTTATACGTTATACGTTATACGTTATACGTCATACGTTATACTTCATTCGTAATACGTTATACGTGATACGTTATACGTTGTACGTTATACGTTATACGTTATACGTTATACGTTATACGTTATACGTTATACGTTATACGTTATACGTTATACGTTATACGTTATACGTTATACGTTATACGTTATACGTTATACGTTATTCGTTATACGTTATACGTTATACATTACATGTTTTACGTTATACGTTATACGTTATACGTTATACGTTATACGTTATACGTTATACGTTATACGTTATACGTTATACGTTATACGTTATACGTTATACGTTGTACGTTGTACGTTGTACGTTATACGTTGTACGTTATACGTTATACGTTATACGTTATACGTTATACGTTATACGTTATACGTTATACGTTATACGTTATACGTTATACGTTATACGTTATACGTTGTACGTTATACGTTATACGTTATACGTTATACGTTATACGTTATACGTTATACGTTATACGTTATACGTTATACGTTATACGTTATACGTTATACGTTATACGTTGTACGTTGTACGTTGTACGTTGTACGTTGTACGTTATACGTTATACGTTATACGTTATACGTTATACGTTATACGTTATACGTCATACGTTATACTTCATTCGTAATACGTTATACGTGATACGTTATACGTTGTACGTTATACGTTATACGTTATACGTTATACGTTATACGTTATACGTTATACGTTATACGTTGTACGTTATACGTTATACGTTATACGTTATACGTTATACGTTATACGTTATACGTTATACGTTATACGTTATACGTTATACGTTATACGTTATACGTTATACGTTATACGTTATACGTTATACGTTATACGTTGTACGTTGTACGTTGTACGTTGTACGTTGTACGTTGTACGTTATACGTTATACGTTATACGTTATTCGTTATACGTTATACGTTATACATTACATGTTATACGTTATACGTTATACGTTATACGTTATACGTTATACGTTATTCGTTATACGTTATACGTTATACGTTATACGTTATACGTTATACGTTATACGTTATACGTTATACGTTATACGTTATACGTTATACGTTATACGTCATACGTTATACTTCATTCGTAATACGTTATACGTGATACGTTATACGTTGTACGTTATACGTTATACGTTATACGTTATACGTTATACGTTATACGTTATACGTTATACGTTATACGTTATACGTTATACGTTATACGTTATACGTTATACGTTATACGTTATACGTTATACGTTATACGTTATACGTTGTACGTTGTACGTTGTACGTTATACGTTATACGTTATACGTTATACGTTATACGTTATACGTTATACGTTATACGTTATACGTTATACGTTATACGTTATGCGTTATACGTTATACGTTATACGTTGTACGTTATACGTTATACGTTATACGTTATTCGTTATACGTTATACGTTATACATTACATGTCATACGTTATACGTTATACGTCATTCGTTATACGTTATACGTGATACGTTATACTTTGTAGGTTATACGTTATACGTTATACGTTATACGTTATACGTTATACGTTATACGTTATACGTTATACGTTATTCGTTATACGTTATACGTTATACATTACATGTTTTACGTTATACGTTATACGTTATACGTTATACGTTATACGTTATACGTTATACGTTATACGTTATACGTTATACGTTATACGTTATACGTTGTACGTTGTACGTTGTACGTTATACGTTATACGTTATACGTTATACGTTATACGTTATACGTTATACGTTATACGTTATACGTTATACGTTATACGTTATACGTTATACGTTATACGTTATACGTTATACGTTATACGTTATTCGTTATACGTTATACGTTATACGTTATACGTTATACGTTATACGTTATACGTTATACGTTATACGTTATACGTTATACGTTATACGTTATACGTCATACGTTATACGTCATTCGTAATACGTTATACGTGATACGTTATTCGTTATACGTTATACGTTATACATTACATGTATTACGTAATACGTTATACGTTATACGTTATACGTTATACGTTATACGTTATACGTTATACGTTATACGTTATACGTTATACGTTATACGTTGTACGTTGTACGTTGTACGTTATACGTTATACGTTATACGTTATACGTTATACGTTATACGTTATACGTTATACGTTATACGTTATACGTTATACGTTATACGTTATACGTTATACGTTATACGTTATACGTTGTACGTTATACGTTATACGTTATACGTTATACGTTATACGTTATACGTTATACGTTATACGTTATACGTTATACGTTATACGTTATACGTTATACGTTATACGTTGTACGTTGTACGTTGTACGTTGTACGTTATACGTTATACGTTATACGTTATACGTTATACGTTATACGTTATACGTTATACGTTATACGTTATACGTTATACGTTATACGTTATACGTTATACGTTATACGTTATACGTTATACGTTATACGTTATACGTTATACGTTATACGTTGTACGTTGTACGTTGTACGTTATACGTTATACGTTATACGTTATACGTTATACGTTATACGTTATACGTTATACGTTATACGTTATACGTTATACGTTATACGTTATACGTTATACGTTATACGTTGTACGTTATACGTTATACGTTATACGTTATACGTTATACGTTATACGTTATACGTTATACGTTATACGTTATACGTTATACGTTATACGTTATACGTTATACGTTATACGTTATACGTTATACGTTATACGTTGTACGTTGTACGTTGTACGTTGTACGTTGTACGTTGTACGTTATACGTTATACGTTATACGTTATTCGTTATACGTTATACGTTATACATTACATGTTATACGTTATACGTTATACGTTATACGTTATACGTTATACGTTATTCGTTATACGTTATACGTTATACGTTATACGTTATACGTTATACGTTATACGTTATACGTTATACGTTATACGTTATACGTTATACGTTATACGTCATACGTTATACTTCATTCGTAATACGTTATACGTGATACGTTATACGTTGTACGTTATACGTTATACGTTATACGTTATACGTTATACGTTATACGTTATACGTTATACGTTATACGTTATACGTTATACGTTATACGTTATACGTTATACGTTATACGTTATTCGTTATACGTTATACGTTATACATTACATGTTTTACGTTATACGTTATACGTTATACGTTATACGTTATACGTTATACGTTATACGTTATACGTTATACGTTATACGTTATACGTTATACGTTGTACGTTGTACGTTGTACGTTATACGTTATACGTTATACGTTATACGTTATACGTTATACGTTATACGTTATACGTTATACGTTATACGTTATACGTTATACGTTATACGTTATACGTTATACGTTGTACGTTATACGTTATACGTTGTACGTTATACGTTATACGTTATACGTTATACGTTATACGTTATACGTTATACGTTATACGTTATACGTTATACGTTATACGTTGTACGTTGTACGTTGTACGTTGTACGTTGTACGTTATACGTTATACGTTATACGTTATACGTTATACGTTATACGTTATACGTTATACGTTATACGTTATACGTTGTACGTTATACGTTATACGTTATACGTTATTCGTTATACGTTATACGTTATACATTACATGTCATACGTTATACGTTATACGTTATACGTTATACGTTATACGTTATACGTTATACGTTGTACGTTATACGTTATACGTTATACGTTATACGTTATACGTTATACGTTATACGTTGTACGTTATACGTTATACGTTATTCGTTATACGTTATACGTTATACATTACATGTCATACGTTATACGTTATACGTTATACGTTATACGTTATACGTTATACGTTATACGTTATTCGTTATACGTTATCCGTTACACGTTATACGTTATACGTTATCCGTTACACGTTATACGTTATACGTTATACGTTATACGTTATACGTTATACGTTATACGTTATACGTTATACGTTATACGTTATACGTTATACGTTATACGTTATACGTTATACGTTATACGTTATACGTTATACGTTATACGTTATACGTTATACGTTATACGTTATACGTTATACGTTATACGTTATACGTTATACGTTATACGTTATACGTTATACGTTATACGTTATACGTTATACGTTATACGTTATACGTTATACGTTATACGTTATACGTTATACGTTATACGTTATACGTTATACGTTATACGTTATACGTTATACGTCATGCGTTATACGTTTTACGTTATTCGTTATACGTTATCCGTTACACGTTAGACGTTATACGTTATACGTTATACGTTATACGTTATACTTTATACGTTATACGTTATACGTTATACGTTATACGTTATACGTTATACGTTATACGTTATACGTTATACGTTGTACGTTGTACGTTGTACGTTATACGTTATACGTTATACGTTATACGTTATACGTTATACGTTATACGTTATACGTTATACGTTATACGTTATACGTTATGCGTTATACGTTATACGTTATACGTTGTACGTTATACGTTATACGTTATACGTTATTCGTTATACGTTATACGTTATACATTACATGTCATACGTTATACGTTATACGTTATACGTTATACGTTATACGTTATACGTTATACGTTATACTTTATACGTTATACGTTATACGTTATACGTTATGCGTTATACGTTATACGTTATACGTTACACGTTATACGTTATACGTTATACGTTATACGTTATACGTTATACGTTATGCGTTATACGTTATACGTTATACGTTGTACGTTATACGTTATACGTTATACGTTATTCGTTATACGTTATACGTTATACATTACATGTCATACGTTATACGTTATACGTTATACGTTATACGTTATACGTTATACGTTATACGTTATACTTTATACGTTATACGTTATACGTTATACGTTATGCGTTATACGTTATACGTTATACGTTACACGTTATACGTTATACGTTATACGATATACGTTATACGTTATACGTTGTACGCTATACGTTATACTTTATACGTTATAGGTGTTACGTTATACGTTATACGTTATACGTTATTCGTAATACGTTATACGTGATACGTTATACGTTGTACGTTATACGTTATACGTTATACGTTACACATTATACGTTATTCGTTATACGTTATACGTTATACATTACATGTCATACGTTATACGTTATACGTTATACGTTATACGTTATACGTTATACGTTATACGTTATTCGTTATACGTTATCCGTTACACGTTATACGTTATACGTTATCCGTTACACGTTATACGTTATACGTTATACGTTATACGTTATACGTTATACGTTATACGTTATACGTTATACGTTATACGTTATACGTTATACGTTATACGTTATACGTTATACGTTATACGTTATACGTTATACGTTATACGTTATACGTTATACGTTATACGTTATACGTTATACGTTATACGTTATACGTTATACGTTATACGTTATACGTTATACGTTATACGTTATACGTTATACGTTATACGTTATACGTTATACGTTATACGTTATACGTTATACGTTATACGTTATACGTTATACGTTATACGTTATACGTTATACGTTATACGTTATACGTTATACGTTATACGTTATACGTTATACGTTATACGTTATACGTTATACGTTATACGTTATACGTTATACGTTATACGTTATACGTTATACGTTATACGTTATACGTTATACGTCATGCGTTATACGTTTTACGTTATTCGTTATACGTTATCCGTTACACGTTATACGTTATACGTTATACGTTATACGTTATACGTTATACTTTATACGTTATACGTTATACGTTATACGTTATACGTTATACGTTATACGTTATACGTTATACGTTATACGTTGTACGTTGTACGTTGTACGTTATACGTTATACGTTATACGTTATACGTTATACGTTATACGTTATACGTTATACGTTATACGTTATACGTTATACGTTATGCGTTATACGTTATACGTTATACGTTGTACGTTATACGTTATACGTTATACGTTATTCGTTATACGTTATACGTTATACATTACATGTCATACGTTATACGTTATACGTTATACGTTATACGTTATACGTTATACGTTATACGTTATACTTTATACGTTATACGTTATACGTTATACGTTATGCGTTATACGTTATACGTTATACGTTACACGTTATACGTTATACGTTATACGATATACGTTATACGTTATACGTTGTACGCTATACGTTATACTTTATACGTTATAGGTGTTACGTTATACGTTATACGTTATACGTTATTCGTAATACGTTATACGTGATACGTTATACGTTGTACGTTATACGTTATACGTTATACGTTACACATTATACGTTATACGTTATACATTACATGTTATACGTTATACGTTATACGTTATACGTTATACGTTATACGTTATACGTCATAGGTTATACGTTATATGTTATACGTTATACGTTATACGTAATACGTTATACGTTATACGTTATACGTTATACGTCATACGTTATACGTTATAGGTGTTACGTTATACGTTATACGTTATACGTTATACGTTATTCGCAATACGTTATACGTGATACGTTATACGTTATACGTTGTACGTTATACGTTATACGTTATACGTTATACGTTATACGTTATTCGTTATACGTTATACGTTATACATTACATGTTTTACGTTATACGTTATACGTTATACGTTATACGTTATACGTTATACGTTATACGTTATACGTTATACGTTATACGTTATACGTCATACGTCATACGTTATACGTCATTCGTTATACGTTATACGTGATACGTTATACTTTGTAGGTTATACGTTATACGTTATACGTTATACGTTATACGTTATACGTTATACGTTATACGTTATACGTTATACGTTACACGTTATACGTTGTACGTTATACGTTATACGTTATACGTTATACGTTATTCGTTATACGTTATACGTTATACATTACATGTTTTACGTTATACGTTATACGTTATACGTTATACGTTATACCTTATACGTTATACGTTATACGTTATACGTTATACGTCATACGTTATACGTCATTCGTAACACGTTATACGTGATACGTTATACGTTGTACGTTATACGTTATACGTTATACGTTATACGTTATACGTTATACGTTATACGTTATACGTTATACGTTATACGTTATACGTTATACGTTATACGTTATACGTTATACGTTACACGTTATACGTTATACGTTATACGTTATACGTTATACGTTATACGTTATACGTTATACGTTGTACGTTGTACGTTGTACGTTATACGTTCTACGTTATACGTTATACGTTATACGTTATACGTTATACGTTATACGTTATACGTTATACGTTATACGTTCTACGTTATACGTTATACGTTATACGTTATACGTTATACGTTATACGTTATACGATATACGTTGTACGTTATACGTTATACGTTATTCGTTATACGTTATTCGTTATACGTTATACGTCATACATTACATGTTATACGTTATACGTTATACGTTATACGTTATACGTTATACGTTATACGTTATACGTTATACTTTATACGTTATACGTTATACGTTATACGTTATGCGTTATACGTTATACGTTATACGTTACACGTTATACGTTATACGTTATACGATATACGTTATACGTTATACGTTATACGTTATACGTTATACGTTATACGTTGTACGTTGTACGTTGTACGTTATACGTTATACGTTATACGTTATACGTTATACGTTATACGTTATACGTTATACGTTATACGTTCTACGTTATACGTTATACGTTATACGTTATACGTTATACGTTATACGTTGTACGTTATACGTTATACGTTATACGTTATACGTTCTACGTTATACGTTATACGTTATACGTTATACGTTATACGTTATACGTTATACGATATACGTTGTACGTTATACGTTATACGTTATTCGTTATACGTTATTCGTTATACGTTATACGTCATACATTACATGTTATACGTTATACGTTATACGTTATACGTTATACGTTATACGTTATACGTTATACGTTATACGTTCTACGTTATACGTTGTACGTTGTACGTTGTACGTTATACGTTCTACGTTATACGTTATACGTTATACGTTATACGTTATACGTTATACGTTATACGTTATACGTTCTACGTTATACTCTATACGTTATACGTTATACGTTATACGTTATACGTTATACGTTATACGTTATACGTTATACGTTATACGATATACGTTGTACGTTATACGTTATACGTTATTCGTTATACGTTATATGTTATACGTTATACGTTATACGTAATACGTTATACGTTATACGTTATACGTCATACGTTATACGTTATAGGTGTTACGTTATACGTTATACGTTATACGTTATACGTTATTCGCAATACGTTATACGTGATACGTTATACGTTATACGTTGTACGTTATACGTTATACATTATACGTTATACGTTATACGTTATTCGTTATACGTTATACGTTATACATTACATGTTTTACGTTATACGTTATACGTTATACGTTATACGTTATACGTTATACGTTATACGTTCTACGTTCTACGTTATACGTTGTACGTTATACGTTGTACGTTATACGTTGTACGTTATACGTTGTACGTTATACGTTGTACGTTATACGTTGTACGTTATACGTTATACGTTATACGTTATACGTTATACGTTCTACGTTATACGTTATACGTTATACGTTATACGTTATACGTTATACGTTGTACGTTATACGTTATACGTTATACGTTATACGTTATACGTTATACGTTATACGTTCTACGTT
Source organism: Ptiloglossa arizonensis (assembly GCF_051014685.1). NCBI lineage: Eukaryota > Metazoa > Arthropoda > Insecta > Hymenoptera > Colletidae > Ptiloglossa > Ptiloglossa arizonensis. Next base: position 988,200 of record NW_027478420.1, on the reverse strand, counting down.
ATACGTTATACGTTATACGTTATACGTTATACGTTATACGTTATACGATATACGTTGTACGTTATACGTTATACGTTATTCGTTATACGTTATTCGTTATACGTTATACGTCATACATTACATGTTATACGTTATACGTTATACGTTATACGTTATACGTTATACGTTATACGTTACACGTTATACGTTATACGTTATACGATATACGTTATACGTTATACGTTATACGTTATACGTTATACGTTATACGTTATGCGTTATACGTTATACGTTATACGTTGTACGTTATACGTTATACGTTATACGTTACACATTATACGTTATACGTTATACATTATACATTACATGTTATACGTTATACGTTATACGTTATACGTTATACGTTATACGTCATAGGTTATACGTTATATGTTATACGTTATACGTTATACGTAATACGTTATACGTTATACGTTATACGTCATACGTTATACGTTATAGGTGTTACGTTATACGTTATACGTTATACGTTATACGTTATTCGCAATACGTTATACGTGATACGTTATACGTTATACGTTGTACGTTATACGTTATACGTTATACGTTATACGTTATACGTTATTCGTTATACGTTATACGTTATACATTACATGTTTTACGTTATACGTTATACGTTATACGTTATACGTTATACGTTATACGTTATACGTTATACGTTATACGTTATACGTCATACGTCATACGTTATACGTCATTCGTTATACGTTATACGTGATACGTTATACTTTGTACGTTATACGTTATACGTTATACGTTGTACGTTATACGTTATACGTTATACGTTATACGTTATACGTTACACGTTATACGTTGTACGTTATACGTTATACGTTATACGTTATACGTTATTCGTTATACGTTATACGTTATACATTACATGTTTTACGTTATACGTTATACGTTATACGTTATACGTTATACCTTATACGTTATACGTTATACGTTATACGTTATACGTCATACGTTATACGTCATTCGTAATACGTTATACGTGATACGTTATACGTTGTACGTTATACGTTATACGTTATACGTTATACGTTATACGTTATACGTTATACGTTATACGTTATACGTTATACGTTATACGTTATACGTTATACGTTATACGTTATACGTTATACGTTATACGTTATACGTTATACGTTATACGTTATACGTTATACGTTATACGTTATACGTTATACGTTATACGTTCTACGTTATACGTTGTACGTTGTACGTTGTACGTTATACGTTCTACGTTATACGTTATACGTTATACGTTATACGTTATACGTTATACGTTATACGTTATACGTTCTACGTTATACGTTATACGTTATACGTTATACGTTATACGTTATACGTTATACGTTATACGATATACGTTGTACGTTATACGTTATACGTTATTCGTTATACGTTATTCGTTATACGTTATACGTCATACATTACATGTTATACGTTATACGTTATACGTTATACGTTATACGTTATACGTTATACGTTATACGTTATACTTTATACGTTATACGTTATACGTTATACGTTATGCGTTATACGTTATACGTTATACGTTACACGTTATACGTTATACGTTATACGATATACGTTATACGTTATACGTTATACGTTATACGTTATACATTATACGTTGTACGTTGTACGTTGTACGTTATACGTTATACGTTATACGTTATACGTTATACGTTATACGTTATACGTTATACGTTATACGTTCTACGTTATACGTTCTACGTTATACGTTATACGTTATACGTTATACGTTATACGTTATACGTTGTACGTTATACGTTATACGTTATACGTTATACGTTATTCGTTATACGTTATACATTATACATTACATGTTATACGTTATACGTTATACGTTATACGTTATTCGTAATACGTTATACGTGATACGTTATACGTTGTACGTTATACGTTATACGTTATACGTTACACATTATACGTTATACGTTATACATTACATGTTATACGTTATACGTTATACGTTATACGTTATACGTTATACGTCATAGGTTATACGTTATATGTTATACGTTATACGTTATACGTAATACGTTATACGTTATACGTTATACGTTATACGTCATACGTTATACGTTATAGGTGTTACGTTATACGTTATACGTTATACGTTTTACGTTATTCGTTATACGTTATCCGTTACACGTTATACGTTATACGTTATACGTTATACGTTGTACGTTATACGTTATACGTTATACGTTATACGTTATGCGTTTTACGTTATTCGTTATATGTTATACGTTATACGATGTGCGTTATACGTTATACGTTATACGTTATACGTTATACGTTATACGTTATACGTTATACGTTATACGTTATACGTTATACGTTATACGTTATACGTTATACGTTATACGTTATACGTTATACGTTATACGTTATACGTTATACGTTATACGTTATACGTTATACGTTATACGTTATACGTTATACGTTATACGTTCTACGTTCTACGTTATACGTTGTACGTTATACGTTGTACGTTATACGTTGTACGTTATACGTTGTACGTTATACGTTGTACGTTATACGTTGTACGTTATACGTTATACGTTATACGTTATACGTTATACGTTATACGATATACGTTATACGTTATACGTTATACGTTATACGTTATACGTTGTACGTTATACGTTATACGTTATACGTTATACGTTATACGTTATACGTTATACGTTGTACGTTGTACGTTGTACGTTATACGTTATACGTTATACGTTATACGTTATACGTTATACGTTATACGTTATACGTTATACGTTGTACGTTGTACGTTGTACGTTATACGTTATACGTTATACGTTATACGTTATACGTTATACGTTATACGTTATACGTTATACGTTATACGTTATACGTTATACGTTTAACGTCATACGTTATACGTCATTCGTAATACGTTATACGTGATACGTTATACGTTGTACGTTATACGTTATACGTTATACGTTATACGTTATACGTTATACGTTATACGTTATACGTTATACGTTATACGTTATACGTTATACGTTATACGTTATACGTTATACGTTATACGTTATACGTTATACGTTATACGTTATACGTTATACGTTATACGTTATACGTTGTACGTTATACGTTATACGTTATACGTTATTCGTTATACGTTATACGTTATACATTACATGTCATACGTTATACGTTATACGTTATACGTTATACGTTATACGTTATACGTTATACGTTGTACGTTATACGTTATACGTTATACGTTATACGTTATACGTTATACGTTATACGTTGTACGTTATACGTTATACGTTATACGTTATTCGTTATACGTTATACGTTATACATTACATGTCATACGTTATACGTTATACGTTATACGTTATACGTTATACGTTATACGTTATTCGTTATACGTTATCCGTTACACGTTATACGTCATACGTTATCCGTTACACGTTATACGTTATACGTTATACGTTATACGTTATACGTTATACGTTATACGTTATACGTTATACGTTATACGTTATACGTTATACGTTATACGTTATACGTTATACGTTATACGTTATACGTTATACGTTATACGTTATACGTTATACGTTATACGTTATACGTTATACGTTATACGTTATACGTTATACGTTATACGTTATACGTTATACGTTATACGTTATACGTTATACGTTATACGTTATACGTTATTCGTTATACGTTATACGTTATACGTTATACGTTATACGTTATACGTTATACGTCATGCGTTATACGTTTTACGTTATTCGTTATACGTTTTCCGTTACACGTTATACGTTATACGTTATACGTTATACGTTATACGTTATACTTTATACGTTATACGTTATACGTTATACGTTATACGTTATACGTTATACGTTATACGTTATACGTTATACGTTGTACGTTGTACGTTGTACGTTATACGTTATACGTTATACGTTATACGTTATACGTTATACGTTATACGTTATACGTTATACGTTATACGTTATACGTTATGCGTTATACGTTATACGTTATACGTTGTACGTTATACGTTATACGTTATACGTTACACATTATACGTTATACGTTATACATTACATGTTATACGTTATACGTTATACGTTATACGTTATACGTTATACGTCATAGGTTATACGTTATATGTTATACGTTATACGTTATACGTAATACGTTATACGTTATACGTTATACGTCATACGTTATACGTTATAGGTGTTACGTTATACGTTATACGTTATACGTTATACGTTATTCGCAATACGTTATACGTGATACGTTATACGTTATACGTTGTACGTTATACGTTATACGTTATACGTTATACGTTATACGTTATTCGTTATACGTTATACGTTATACATTACATGTTTTACGTTATACGTTATACGTTATACGTTATACGTTATACGTTATACGTTATACGTTATACGTTATACGTTATACGTCATACGTCATACGTTATACGTCATTCGTTATACGTTATACGTGATACGTTATACTTTGTACGTTATACGTTATACGTTATACGTTATACGTTATACGTTATACGTTATACGTTATACGTTATACGTTATACGTTATACGTTATACTTTATACGTTATACGTTATACGTTATACGTTATGCGTTATACGTTATACGTTATACGTTACACGTTATACGTTATACGTTATACGATATACGTTATACGTTATACGTTATACGTTATACGTTATACATTATACGTTGTACGTTGTACGTTGTACGTTATACGTTATACGTTATACGTTATACGTTATACGTTATACGTTATACGTTATACGTTATACGTTATACGTTCTACGTTATACGTTCTACGTTATACGTTATACGTTATACGTTATACGTTATACGTTATACGTTGTACGTTATACGTTATACGTTATACGTTATACGTTATTCGTTATACGTTATAAATTATACATTACATGTTATACGTTATACGTTATACGTTATACGTTATTCGTAATACGTTATACGTGATACGTTATACGTTGTACGTTATACGTTATACGTTATACGTTACACATTATACGTTATACGTTATACATTACATGTTATACGTTATACGTTATACGTTATACGTTATACGTTATACGTCATAGGTTATACGTTATATGTTATACGTTATACGTTATACGTAATACGTTATACGTTATACGTTATACGTTATACGTCATACGTTATACGTTATAGGTGTTACGTTATACGTTATACGTTATACGTTTTACGTTATTCTTTATACGTTATCCGTTACACGTTATACGTTATACGTTATACGTTATACGTTATACGTTATACGTTATACGTTATACGTTATACGTTATGCGTTTTACGTTATTCGTTATATGTTATACGTTATACGATGTGCGTTATACGTTATACGTTATACGTTATACGTTATACGTTATACGTTATACGTTATACGTTATACGTTATACGTTATACGTTATACGTTATACGTTATACGTTATACGTTATACGTTATACGTTATACGTTATACGTTATACGTTATACGTTATACGTTATACGTTATACGTTCTACGTTCTACGTTATACGTTGTACGTTATACGTTGTACGTTATACGTTGTACGTTATACGTTGTACGTTATACGTTGTACGTTATACGTTGTACGTTATACGTTATACGTTATACGTTATACGTTATACGTTATACGATATACGTTATACGTTATACGTTATACGTTATACGTTATACGTTGTACGTTATACGTTATACGTTATACGTTATACGTTATACGTTATACGTTATACGTCGTACGTTGTACGTTGTACGTTATACGTTATACGTTATACGTTATACGTTATACGTTATACGTTATACGTTATACGTTATACGTTATACGTTATACGTTGTACGTTGTACGTTGTACGTTATACGTTATACGTTATACGTTATACGTTATACGTTATACGTTATACGTTATACGTTATACGTTATACGTTATACGTTATACGTTATACGTTATACGTTATACGTTATACGTTATACGTTATACGTTATACGTTATACGTTATACGTTATACGTTGTACGTTGTACGTTGTACGTTATACGTTATACGTTATACGTTATACGTTATACGTTATACGTTATACGTTATACGTTATACGTTATACGTTATACGTTATGCGTTATACGTTATACGTTATACGTTATACGTTATACGTTATACGTTATACGTTATACGTTATACGTCATACGTTATACGTCATTCGTAATACGTTATACGTGATACGTTATACGTTGTACGTTATACGTTATACGTTATACGTTATACGTTATACGTTATACGTTATACGTTATACGTTATACGTTATACGTTATACGTTATACGTTATACGTTATACGTTATACGTTATACGTTATACGTTATGCGTTATACGTTATACGTTATACGTTATACGTTATACGTTATACGTTATACGTTATGCGTTATACGTTATACGTTATACGTTATACGTTATACGTTATACGTTATACGTTATACGTTATACGTCATACGTTATACGTCATTCGTAATACGTTATACGTGATACGTTATACGTTGTACGTTATACGTTATACGTTATACGTTATACGTTATACGTTATACGTTATACGTTATACGTTATACGTCATGCGTTATACGTTTTACGTTATTCGTTATACGTTATCCGTTACATGTTATACGTTATACGTTATACGTTATACGTTATACGTTATTCGTTATACGTTATACGTTATACGTTGTACGTTGTACGTTGTACGTTATACGTTATACGTTGTACGTTATACGTTATACGTTATACGTTATTCGTTATACGTTATACGTTATACATTACATGTTATACGTTATACGTTATACGTTATACGTTATACGTTATACGTTATTCGTTATACGTTATACGTTATACGTTATACGTTATACGTTATACGTTATACGTTATACGTTATACGTTATACGTTATACGTTATACGTTATACGTCATACGTTATACGTCATTCGTAATACGTTATACGTGATACGTTATACGTTGTACGTTATACGTTATACGTTATGCGTTATACGTTATACGTTATACGTTATACGTTATACGTTATACGTTATACGTTATACGTTATACGTTATACGTTATACGTTATACGTTATTCGTTATACGTTATACGTTATACATTACATGTTTTACGTTATACGTTATACGTTATACGTTATACGTTATACGTTATACGTTATACGTTATACGTTATACGTTATACGTTATACGTTGTACGTTGTACGTTGTACGTTGTACGTTATACGTTATACGTTATACGTTATACGTTATACGTTATACGTTATACGTTATACGTTATACGTTATACGTTATACGTTATACGTTATACGTTATACGTTGTACGTTATACGTTATACGTTATACGTTATACGTTATACGTTATACGTTATACGTTATACGTTATACGTTATACGTTATACGTTATACGTTATACGTTATACGTTATACGTTGTACGTTGTACGTTGTACGTTGTACGTTGTACGTTATACGTTATACGTTATACGTTATACGTTATACGTTATACGTTATACGTTATACGTTATACGTTATACGTTGTACGTTATACGTTATACGTTATACGTTATTCGTTATACGTTATACGTTATACATTACATGTCATACGTTATACGTTATACGTTATACGTTATACGTTATACGTTATACGTTATACGTTGTACGTTATACGTTATACGTTATACGTTATACGTTATACGTTATACGTTATACGTTGTACGTTATACGTTATACGTTATACGTTATACGTTATACATTACATGTCATACGTTATACGTTATACGTTATACGTTATACGTTATACGTTATACGTTATACGTTATTCGTTATACGTTATCCGTTACACGTTATACGTTATACGTTATCCGTTACACGTTATACGTTATACGTTATACGTTATACGTTATACGTTATACGTTATACGTTATACGTTATACGTTATACGTTATACGTTATACGTTATACGTTATACGTTATACGTTGTACGTTGTACGTTGTACGTTATACGTTATACGTTATACGTTATACGTTATACGTTATACGTTATACGTTATACGTTATACGTTATACGTTATACGTTATACGTTATACGTTATACGTTATACGTTGTACGTTATACGTTATACGTTATACGTTATACGTTATACGTTATACGTTATACGTTATACGTTATACGTTATACGTTATACGTTATACGTTATACGTTATACGTTATACGTTGTACGTTGTACGTTGTACGTTGTACGTTGTACGTTATACGTTATACGTTATACGTTATACGTTATACGTTATACGTTATACGTTATACGTTATACGTTATACGTTGTACGTTATACGTTATACGTTATACGTTATTCGTTATACGTTATACGTTATACATTACATGTCATACGTTATACGTTATACGTTATACGTTATACGTTATACGTTATACGTTATACGTTGTACGTTATACGTTATACGTTATACGTTATACGTTATACGTTATACGTTATACGTTGTACGTTATACGTTATACGTTATTCGTTATACGTTATACGTTATACATTACATGTCATACGTTATACGTTATACGTTATACGTTATACGTTATACGTTATACGTTATACGTTATTCGTTATACGTTATCCGTTACACGTTATACGTTATACGTTATCCGTTACACGTTATACGTTATACGTTATACGTTATACGTTATACGTTATACGTTATACGTTATACGTTATACGTTATACGTTATACGTTATACGTTATACGTTATACGTTATACGTTATACGTTATACGTTATACGTTATACGTTATACGTTATACGTTATACGTTATACGTTATACGTTATACGTTATACGTTATACGTTATACGTTATACGTTATACGTTATACGTTATACGTTATACGTTATACGTTATACGTTATACGTTATACGTTATACGTTATACGTTATACGTTATACGTTATACGTTATACGTTATACGTTATACGTTATACGTTATACGTCATGCGTTATACGTTTTACGTTATTCGTTATACGTTATCCGTTACACGTTATACGTTATACGTTATACGTTATACGTTATACGTTATACTTTATACGTTATACGTTATACGTTATACGTTATACGTTATACGTTATACGTTATACGTTATACGTTATACGTTGTACGTTGTACGTTGTACGTTATACGTTATACGTTATACGTTATACGTTATACGTTATACGTTATACGTTATACGTTATACGTTATACGTTATACGTTATGCGTTATACGTTATACGTTATACGTTGTACGTTATACGTTATACGTTATACGTTATTCGTTTTACGTTATACGTTATACATTACATGTCATACGTTATACGTTATACGTCATTCGTTATACGTTATACGTGATACGTTATACTTTGTAGGTTATACGTTATACGTTATACGTTATACGTTATACGTTATACGTTATACGTTATACGTTATACGTTATTCGTTATACGTTATACGTTATACATTACATGTTTTACGTTATACGTTATACGTTATACGTTATACGTTATACGTTATACGTTATACGTTATACGTTATACGTTATACGTTATACGTTATACGTTGTACGTTGTACGTTGTACGTTATACGTTATACGTTATACGTTATACGTTATACGTTATACGTTATACGTTATACGTTATACGTTATACGTTATACGTTATACGTTATACGTTATACGTTATACGTTATACGTTATACGTTATTCGTTATACGTTATACGTTATACGTTATACGTTATACGTTATACGTTATACGTTATACGTTATACGTTATACGTTATACGTTATACGTTATACGTCATACGTTATACGTCATTCGTAATACGTTATACGTGATACGTTATTCGTTATACGTTATACGTTATACATTACATGTTTTACGTTATACGTTATACGTTATACGTTATACGTTATACGTTATACGTTATACGTTATACGTTATACGTTATACGTTATACGTTATACGTTATACGTTGTACGTTGTACGTTGTACGTTATACGTTATACGTTATACGTTATACGTTATACGTTATACGTTATACGTTATACGTTATACGTTATACGTTATACGTTATACGTTATACGTTATACGTTATACGTTGTACGTTATACGTTATACGTTATACGTTATACGTTATACGTTATACGTTATACGTTATACGTTATACGTTATACGTTACACGTTATACGTTATACGTTATACGTTGTACGTTGTACGTTGTACGTTGTACGTTATACGTTATACGTTATACGTTATACGTTATACGTTATACGTTATACGTTATACGTTATACGTTATACGTTATACGTTATACGTTATACGTTATACGTTATACGTTATACGTTATACGTTATACGTTATACGTTATACGTTATACGTTATACGTTATACGTTGTACGTTGTACGTTGTACGTTATACGTTATACGTTATACGTTATACGTTATACGTTATACGTTATACGTTATACGTTATACGTTATACGTTATACGTTATACGTTATACGTTATACGTTATACGTTGTACGTTATACGTTATACGTTATACGTTATACGTTATACGTTATACGTTATACGTTATACGTTATACGTTATACGTTATACGTTATACGTTATACGTTATACGTTGTACGTTGTACGTTGTACGTTGTACGTTGTACGTTGTACGTTATACGTTATACGTTATACGTTATTCGTTATACGTTATACGTTATACATTACATGTTATACGTTATACGTTATACGTTATACGTTATACGTTATACGTTATTCGTTATACGTTATACGTTATACGTTATACGTTATACGTTATACGTTATACGTTATACGTTATACGTTATACGTTATACGTTATACGTTATACGTCATACGTTATACGTCATTCGTAATACGTTATACGTGATACGTTATACGTTGTACGTTATACGTTATACGTTATACGTTATACGTTATACGTTATACGTTATACGTTATACGTTATACGTTATACGTTATACGTTATACGTTATACGTTATACGTTATACGTTATACGTTATACGTTATACGTTATACGTTATACGTTATTCGTTATACGTTATACATTATACATTACATGTTTTACGTTATACGTTATACGTTATACGTTATACGTTATACGTTATACGTTATACGTTATACGTTATACGTTATACGTTATACGTTATACGTTATACGTTATACGTTATACGTTATACGTTATACGTTATTCGTTATACGTTATACGTTATACATTACATGATTTACGTTATACGTTATACGTTATACGTTATACGTTATACGTTATACGTTATACGTTATACGTTATACGTTATACGTTATACGTTATACGTTATACGCCATACGTTATACGTCATTCGTAATACGTTATACGTGATACGTTATACGTTGTACGTTATACGTTATACGTTATACGTTATACGTTATACGTTATACGTTATACGTTATACGTTATACGTTATACGTTATACGTTATACGTTGTACGTTGTACGTTGTACGTTATACTTTATACGTTATGCGTTATACGTTATACGTTATACGTTATACGTTATACGTTATACGTTATACGTTATACGTTATACGTTATACGTTATACGTTATACGTTATACGTTATACGTTATACGTTGTACGTTATACGTTATACGTTATACGTTATTCGTTATACGTTATACGTTATACATTACATGTTATACGTTATACGTTACACGTTATACGTTATACGTTATACGATATACGTTATACGTTATACGTTGTACGCTATACGTTATACTTTATACGTTATAGGTGTTACGTTATACGTTATACGTTATACGTTATTCGTAATACGTTATACGTGATACGTTATACGTTGTACGTTATACGTTATACGTTATACGTTACACATTATACGTTATACGTTATACATTACATGTTATACGTTATACGTTATACGTTATACGTTATACGTTATACGTCATAGGTTATACGTTATATGTTATACGTTATACGTTATACGTAATACGTTATACGTTATACGTTATACGTTATACGTCATACGTTATACGTTATAGGTGTTACGTTATACGTTATACGTTATACGTTATACGTTATTCGTAATACGTTATACGTGATACGTTATACGTTGTACGTTATACGTTATACGTTATACGTTATACATTATACGTTATACGTTATACATTACATGTTATACGTTATACGTTATACGTTATACGTTATACGTTATACGTTATACGTTATACGTTATTCGTTATACGTTATACGTTATACGTTATACGTTATACGTTATACGTTATACGTTATACGTTATACGTTATACATTATACGTTATACGTTATACGTCATGCGTTATACGTTTTACGTTATTCGTTATACGTTATCCGTTACACGTTATACGTTATACGTTATACGTTATACGTTATACGTTATACGTTATACGTTATACGTTATACGTTATACGTTATGCGTTTTACGTTATTCGTTATATGTTATACGTTATACGATGTGCGTTATACGTTATACGTTATACGTTATACGTTATACGTTATACGTTATACGTTATACGTTATACGTTATACGTTATACGTTATACGTTATACGTTATACGTTATACGTTATACGTTATACGTTATACGTTATACGTTATACGTTATACGTTATACGTTATACGTTCTACGTTATACGTTGTACGTTATACGTTGTACGTTATACGTTGTACGTTATACGTTGTACGTTATACGTTGTACGTTATACGTTGTACGTTATACGTTATACGTTATACGTTATACGTTATACGTTATACGATATACGTTATACGTTATACGTTATACGTTATACGTTATACGTTATACGTTATACGTTATACGTTATACGTTATACGTTATTCGTTATACGTTATACATTACATGTTATACGATATACGTTATACGTTATACGTTATACGTTATACGTTATACGTTATACGTTATACGTTATACGTTATACGTTATACGTTATACGTTATACGTTATACGTTATACGTTATACGTTATACGTTATACGTTATACGTCATGCGTTATACGTTTTACGTTATTCGTTATACGTTATCCGTTACACGTTATACGTTATACGTTATACGTTATACGTTATACGTTATACGTTATACGTTATACGTTATACGTTATACGTTATACGTTATACGTTGTACGTTGTACGTTGTACGTTATACGTTATACGTTATACGTTATACGTTATACGTTATACGTTGTACGTTATACGTTATACGTTATACGTTATTCGTTATAAGTTATACGTTATACATTACATGTTATACGTTATACGTTACACGTTATACGTTATACGTTATACGATATACGTTATACGTTATACGTTGTACGCTATACGTTATACTTTATACGTTATAGGTGTTACGTTATACGTTATACGTTATACGTTATTCGTAATACGTTATACGTTATACGTTATACATTATACGTTATACGTTATACGTTATACGTCATGCGTTATACGTTCTACGTTATTCGTTATACGTTATCCGTTACACGTTATACGTTATACGTTATACGTTATACGTTATACGTTATACGTTATACGTTATACGTTATACGTTATACGTTATGCGTTTTACGTTATTCGTTATACGTTGTACGTTATACGTTGTACGTTATACGTTCTACGTTATACGTTGTACGTTATACGTTGTACGTTATACGTTATACGTTATACGTAATACGTTATACGTTATACGTTATACGTTATACGTCATACGTTATACGTTATAGGTGTTACGTTATACGTTATACGTTATACGTTATACGTTATTCGTAATACGTTATACGTGATACGTTATACGTTGTACGTTATACGTTATACGTTATACGTTATACATTATACGTTATACGTTATACATTACATGTTATACGTTATACGTTATACGTTATACGTTATACGTTATACGTTATACGTTATACGTTATTCGTTATACGTTATACGTTATACGTTATACGTTATACGTTATACGTTATACGTTATACGTTATACGTTATACATTATACGTTATACGTTATACGTCATGCGTTATACGTTTTACGTTATTCGTTATACGTTATCCGTTACACGTTATACGTTATACGTTATACGTTATACGTTATACGTTATACGTTATACGTTATACGTTATACGTTATACGTTATACGTTATGCGTTTTACGTTATTCGTTATATGTTATACGTTATACGATGTGCGTTATACGTTATACGTTATACGTTATACGTTATACGTTATACGTTATACGTTATACGTTATACGTTATACGTTATACGTTATACGTTATACGTTATACGTTATACGTTATACGTTATACGTTATACGTTATACGTTATACGTTATACGTTATACGTTCTACGTTATACGTTGTACGTTATACGTTGTACGTTATACGTTGTACGTTATACGTTGTACGTTATACGTTGTACGTTATACGTTATACGTTATACGTTATACGTTATACGTTATACGATATACGTTATACGTTATACGTTATACGTTATACGTTATACGTTATACGTTATACGTTATACGTTATACGTTATACGTTATTCGTTATACGTTATACATTACATGTTATACGATATACGTTATACGTTATACGTTATACGTTATACGTTATACGTTATACGTTATACGTTATACGTTATACGTTATACGTTATACGTTATACGTTATACGTTATACGTTATACGTTATACGTTATACGTTATACGTCATGCGTTATACGTTTTACGTTATTCGTTATACGTTATCCGTTACACGTTATACGTTATACGTTATACGTTATACGTTATACGTTATACGTTATACGTTATACGTTATACGTTATACGTTATACGTTATACGTTGTACGTTGTACGTTGTACGTTATACGTTATACGTTATACGTTATACGTTATACGTTATACGTTGTACGTTATACGTTATACGTTATACGTTATTCGTTATAAGTTATACGTTATACATTACATGTTATACGTTATACGTTACACGTTATACGTTATACGTTATACGATATACGTTATACGTTATACGTTGTACGCTATACGTTATACTTTATACGTTATAGGTGTTACGTTATACGTTATACGTTATACGTTATTCGTAATACGTTATACGTTATACGTTATACATTATACGTTATACGTTATACGTTATACGTCATGCGTTATACGTTTTACGTTATTCGTTATACGTTATCCGTTACACGTTATACGTTATACGTTATACGTTATACGTTATACGTTATACGTTATACGTTATACGTTATACGTTATACGTTATACGTTATGCGTTTTACGTTATTCGTTATACGTTGTACGTTATACGTTGTACGTTATACGTTGTACGTTATACGTTGTACGTTATACGTTGTACGTTATACGTTGTACGTTATACGTTATACGTTAAACGTTATACGTTATACGTTATACGATATACGTTATACGTTATACGTTATACGTTATACGTTATACGTTGTACGTTATACGTTATACGTTATACGTTATACGTTATACGTTATACGTTATACGTTGTACGTTGTACGTTGTACGTTATACGTTATACGTTATACGTTATACGTTATACGTTATACGTTATACGTTATACGTTATACGTTATACGTTATACGTTATACGTTATACGTTATACGTTATACGTTATACGTTATACGTTATACGTTATTCGTTATACGTTATACGTTATACATTACATGTTATACGTTATACGTTATACGTTATACGTTATACGTTATACGTTATGCGTTATACGTTATACGTTATACGTTATACGTTATACGTTATACGTTATACGTTATACGTTATACGTTATACGTCATGCGTTATACGTTATACGTTATACGTTATACGTTATACGTTATACGTTATACGTTACACGTTATACGTTATACGTTATACATTACATGTTATACGTTATACGTTATACGTTATACGTTATACGTTATACGTTATACGTCATAGGTTATACGTTATATGTTATACGTTATACGTTATACGTAATACGTTATACGTTATACGTTATACGTTATACGTCATACGTTATACGTTATAGGTGTTACGTTATACGTTATACGTTATACGTTATACGTTATTCGTGATACGTTATACGTGATACTACGTTATACGTTATACGTTATACGTTATACGTTATACGTTATACGTTATACGTTATACGTTATACGTTATACGTTATACGTTATACGTCATACGTTATACGTCATTCGTAATACGTCATACGTGATACGTTATACGTTGTACGTTATACGTTATACGTTATACGTTATACGTTATACGTTATACGTTATACGTTATACGTTATACGTTATACGTTATACGTTATACGTTATACGTTATACGTTATACGTTATACGTTATACGTTATACGTTATACGTTATACGTTATACGTTGTACGTTGTACGTTGTACGTTATACTTTATACGTTAGACGTTATACGTTATACGTTATACGTTATACGTTATACGTTATACGTTATACGTTATACGTTATACGTTATACGTTATACGTTATACGTTATACGTTGTACGTTATACGTTATACGTTATACGTTATTCGTTATACGTTATACGTTATACATTACATGTTATACGTTATACGTTACACGTTATACGTTATACGTTATACGATATACGTTATACGTTATACGTTGTACGCTATACGTTATACTTTATACGTTATAGGTGTTACGTTATACGTTATACGTTATACGTTATTCGTAATACGTTATACGTGATACGTTATACGTTGTACGTTATACGTTATACGTTATACGTTACACATTATACGTTATACGTTATACATTACATGTTATACGTTATACGTTATACGTTATACGTTATACGTTATACGTCATAGGTTATACGTTATATGTTATACGTTATACGTTATACGTAATACGTTATACGTTATACGTTATACGTTATACGTCATACGTTATACGTTATAGGTGTTACGTTATACGTTATACGTTATACGTTATTCGTAATACGTTATACGTGATACGTTATACGTTGTACGTTATACGTTATACGTTATACGTTATACGTTATACATTATACGTTATACGTTATACATTACATGTTATACGTTATACGTTATACGTTATACGTTATACGTTATACGTTATACGTTATACGTTATTCGTTATACGTTATACGTTATACGTTATACGTTATACGTTATACGTTATACGTTATACGTTATACGTTATACATTATACGTTATACGTTATACGTCATGAGTTATACGTTTTACGTTATTCGTTATACGTTATCCGTTACACGTTATACGTTATACGTTATACGTTATACGTTATACGTTATACGTTATACGTCATACGTTATACGTTATAGGTGTTACGTTATACGTTATACGTTATACGTTATACGTTATTCGTGATACGTTATACGTGATACGTTATACGTTATACGTTATACGTTATACGTTATACGTTATACGTGATACGTTATACGTTATACGTTATTCGTTATACGTTATACGTTATACGTTGTACGTTGTACGTTGTACGTTATACGTTATACGTTGTACGTTATACGTTATACGTTATACGTTATTCGTTATACGTTATACGTTATACATTACATGTTATACGTTATACGTTATACGTTATACGTTATACGTTATACGTTATTCGTTATACGTTATACGTTATACATTACATGTTTTACGTTATACGTTATACGTTATACGTTATACGTTATACGTTATACGTTATACGTTACACGTTATACGTTATACGTTATACATTACATGTTATACGTTATACGTTATACGTTATACGTTATACGTTATACGTTATACGTCATAGGTTATACGTTATATGTTATACGTTATACGTTATACGTAATACGTTATACGTTATACGTTATACGTTATACGTCATACGTTATACGTTATAGGTGTTACGTTATACGTTATACGTTATACGTTATACGTTATTCGTGATACGTTATACGTGATACGTTATACGTTATACGTTATACGTTATACGTTATACGTTATACGTTATACGTTATACGTTATACGTTATACGTTATACGTCATACGTTATACGTCATTCGTAATACGTCATACGTGATACGTTATACGTTGTACGTTATACGTTATACGTTATACGTTATACGTTATACGTTATACGTTATACGTTATACGTTATACGTTATACGTTATACGTTATACGTTATACGTTATACGTTATACGTTATACGTTATACGTTATACGTTATACGTTATACGTTATACGTTATACGTTATACGTTATACGTTGTACGTTGTACGTTGTACGTTATACTTTATACGTTAGACGTTATACGTTATACGTTATACGTTATACGTTATACGTTATACGTTATACGTTATACGTTATACGTTATACGTTATACGTTATACGTTATACGTTATACGTTGTACGTTATACGTTATACGTTATACGTTATTCGTTATACGTTATACGTTATACATTACATGTTATACGTTATACGTTACACGTTATACGTTATACGTTATACGATATACGTTATACGTTATACGTTGTACGCTATACGTTATACTTTATACGTTATAGGTGTTACGTTATACGTTATACGTTATACGTTATTCGTAATACGTTATACGTGATACGTTATACGTTGTACGTTATACGTTATACGTTATACGTTACACATTATACGTTATACGTTATACATTACATGTTATACGTTATACGTTATACGTTATACGTTATACGTTATACGTCATAGGTTATACGTTATATGTTATACGTTATACGTTATACGTAATACGTTATACGTTATACGTTATACGTTATACGTCATACGTTATACGTTATAGGTGTTACGTTATACGTTATACGTTATACGTTATTCGTAATACGTTATACGTGATACGTTATACGTTGTACGTTATACGTTATACGTTATACGTTATACGTTATACATTATACGTTATACGTTATACATTACATGTTATACGTTATACGTTATACGTTATACGTTATACGTTATACGTTATACGTTATACGTTATTCGTTATACGTTATACGTTATACGTTATACGTTATACGTTATACGTTATACGTTATACGTTATACGTTATACATTATACGTTATACGTTATACGTCATGAGTTATACGTTTTACGTTATTCGTTATACGTTATCCGTTACACGTTATACGTTATACGTTATACGTTATACGTTATACGTTATACGTTATACGTCATACGTTATACGTTATAGGTGTTACGTTATACGTTATACGTTATACGTTATACGTTATTCGTGATACGTTATACGTGATACGTTATACGTTATACGTTATACGTTATACGTTATACGTTATACGTTATACGTTATACGTTATACGTTATACGTTATACGTCATACGTTATACGTCATTCGTAATACGTCATACGTGATACGTTATACGTTGTACGTTATACGTTATACGTTATACGTTATACGTTATACGTTATACGTTATACGTTATACGTTATACGTTATACGTTATACGTTATACGTTATACGTTATACGTTATACGTTATACGTTATACGTTATACGTTATACGTTATACGTTATACGTTATACGTTATACGTTGTACGTTGTACGTTGTACGTTATACTTTATACGTTAGACGTTATACGTTATACGTTATTCGTTATACGTTATACGTTATACATTACATGTTATACGTTATACGTTACACGTTATACGTTATACGTTATACGATATACGTTATACGTTATACGTTGTACGCTATACGTTATACGTTATACGTTATACGTTATACGTTATACGTCATACGTTATACGTCATTCGTAATACGTCATACGTGATACGTTATACGTTGTACGTTATACGTTATACGTTATACGTTATACGTTATACGTTATACGTTATACGTTATACGTTATACGTTATACGTTATACGTTATACGTTATACGTTATATGTTATACGTTATACGTTATACGTAATACGTTATACGTTATACGTTATACGTTATACGTCATACGTTATACGTTATAGGTGTTACGTTATACGTTATACGTTATACGTTATACGTTATTCGTGATACGTTATACGTGATACGTTATACGTTATACGTTATACGTTATACGTTATACGTTATACGTTATACGTTATACGTTATACGTTATACGTTATACGTCATACGTTATACGTCATTCGTAATACGTCATACGTGATACGTTATACGTTGTACGTTATACGTTATACGTTATACGTTATACGTTATACGTTATACGTTATACGTTATACGTTATACGTTATACGTTATACGTTATACGTTATACGTTATACGTTATACGTTATACGTTATACGTTATACGTTATACGTTATACGTTATACGTTATACGTTATACGTTATACGTTGTACGTTGTACGTTGTACGTTATACTTTATACGTTAGACGTTATACGTTATACGTTATACGTTATACGTTATACGTTATACGTTATACGTTATACGTTATACGTTATACGTTATACGTTATACGTTATACGTTATACGTTGTACGTTATACGTTATACGTTATACGTTATTCGTTATACGTTATACGTTATACATTACATGTTATACGTTATACGTTACACGTTATACGTTATACGTTATACGATATACGTTATACGTTATACGTTGTACGCTATACGTTATACTTTATACGTTATAGGTGTTACGTTATACGTTATACGTTATACGTTATTCGTAATACGTTATACGTGATACGTTATACGTTGTACGTTATACGTTATACGTTATACGTTACACATTATACGTTATACGTTATACATTACATGTTATACGTTATACGTTATACGTTATACGTTATACGTTATACGTCATAGGTTATACGTTATATGTTATACGTTATACGTTATACGTAATACGTTATACGTTATACGTTATACGTTATACGTCATACGTTATACGTTATAGGTGTTACGTTATACGTTATACGTTATACGTTATTCGTAATACGTTATACGTGATACGTTATACGTTGTACGTTATACGTTATACGTTATACGTTATACGTTATACATTATACGTTATACGTTATACATTACATGTTATACGTTATACGTTATACGTTATACGTTATACGTTATACGTTATACGTTATACGTTATTCGTTATACGTTATACGTTATACGTTATACGTTATACGTTATACGTTATACGTTATACGTTATACGTTATACATTATACGTTATACGTTATACGTCATGAGTTATACGTTTTACGTTATTCGTTATACGTTATCCGTTACACGTTATACGTTATACGTTATACGTTATACGTTATACGTTATACGTTATACGTTATACGTTATACGTTATACGTTATACGTTATGCGTTTTACGTTATTCGTTATATGTTATACGTTATACGATGTGCGTTATACGTTATACGTTATACGTTATACGTTATACGTTATACGTTATACGTTATACGTTATACGTTATACGTTATACGTTATACGTTATACGTTATACGTTATACGTTATACGTTATACGTTATACGTTATGCGTTCTACGTTATACGTTGTACGTTATACGTTGTACGTTATACGTTGTACGTTATACGTTGTACGTTATACGTTGTACGTTATACGTTATACGTTATACGATATACGTTATACGTTATACGATATACGTTATACGTTATACGTTATACGTTATACGTTATACGTTATACGTTATACGTTATACGTTATACGTTATACGTTATACGTTATTCGTTATACGTTATACATTACATGTTATACGATATACGTTATACGTTATACGTTATACGTTATACGTTATACGTTATACGTTATACGTTATACGTTATACGTTATACGTTATACGTTATACGTTATACGTTATACGTTATACGTTATACGTTATACGTTATACGTTATACGTTATACGTTATACGTCATGCGTTATACGTTTTACGTTATTCGTTATACGTTATCCGTTACACGTTATACGTTATACGTTATACGTTATACGTTATACGTTATACGTTATACGTTATACGTTATACGTTGTACGTTGTACGTTGTACGTTATACGTTATACGTTATACGTTATACGTTATACGTTATACGTTATACGTTATACGTTATACGTTATACGTTATACGATATACGTTATACGTTATACGTTATACGTTATACGTTATACGTTATACGTTATACGTTATACGTTATACGTTATACGTTATACGTTATACGTTATACGTTATACGTTATACGTTATACGTTATACGTTGTACGTTATACGTTATACGTTATACGTTATTCGTTATACGTTATACGTTATACATTACATGTTATACGTTATACGTTATACGTTATACGTTATACGTTATACGTTGTACGTTGTACGTTGTACGTTATACGTTATACGTTATACGTTATACGTTATACGTTATACGTTATACGTTATACGTTATACGTTATACGTTATACGTTATACGTTATACGTTATTCGTTATACGTTATACGTTATACATTACATGTTATACGTTATACGTTATACGTTGTACGTTATACGTTATACGTTATACGTTATACGTTATACGTTATACGTTATACGTTATACGTTATACGTTATACGTTATACGTTATACGTTATACGTTATACGTTATACGTCATGCGTTATACGTTTTACGTTATTCGTTATACGTTATCCGTTACATGTTATACGTTATACGTTATACGTTATACGTTATTCGTTATACGTTATACGTTATACGTTATACGTTATACGTTATACGTCATGCGTTATACGTTTTACGTTATTCGTTATACGTTATCCGTTACACGTTATACGTTATACGTTATACGTTATACGTTATACGTTATACGTTATACGTTATACGTTATACGTTGTACGTTGTACGTTGTACGTTATACGATATACGTTATACGTTATACGTTATACGTTATACGTTATACGTTATACGTTATACGTTATACGTTATACGTTGTACGCTATACGTTATACTTTATACGTTATAGGTGTTACGTTATACGTTATACGTTATACGTTATTCGTAATACGTTATACGTGATACGTTATACGTTGTACGTTATACGTTATACGTTATACGTTACACATTATACGTTATACGTTATACATTACATGTTATACGTTATACGTTATACGTTATACGTTATACGTTATACGTCATAGGTTATACGTTATACGTTATACATTATACGTTATACGTTATACGTCATGAGTTATACGTTTTACGTTATTCGTTATACGTTATCCGTTACACGTTATACGTTATACGTTATACGTTATACGTTATACGTTATACGTTCTACGTTATACGTTGTACGTTATACGTTGTACGTTATACGTTGTACGTTATACGTTGTACGTTATACGTTGTACGTTATACGTTATACGTTATACGATATACGTTATACGTTATACGTTATACGTTATACGTTATACGTTATACGTTATACGTTATACGTTATACGTTATACGTTATTCGTTATACGTTATACATTACATGTTATACGATATACGTTATACGTTATACGTTATACGTTATACGTTATACGTTCTACGTTATACGTTGTACGTTATACGTTGTACGTTATACGTTGTACGTTATACGTTGTACGTTATACGTTGTACGTTATACGTTATACGTTATACGTTATACGTTATACGTTATACGATATACGTTATACGTTATACGTTATACGTTATACGTTATACGTTATACGTTATACGTTATACGTTATACGTTATACGTTATACGTTATACGTTATACGTTATACGTTATACGTTATACGTTATACGTTATACGTTATACGTTATACGTCATGCGTTATACGTTTTACGTTATTCGTTATACGTTATCCGTTACACGTTATACGTTATACGTTATACGTTATACGTTATACGTTATACGTCATACGTTATACGTTATAGGTGTTACGTTATACGTTATACGTTATACGTTATACGTTATTCGTGATACGTTATACGTGATACGTTATACGTTATACGTTATACGTTATACGTTATACGTTATACGTTATACGTTATACATTATACGTTATACGTTATACGTTATACGTTATACGTTATACGTTGTACGTTATACGTTATACGTTATACGTTATTCGTTATACGTTATACGTTATACATTACATGTTATACGTTATACGTTACACGTTATACGTTATACGTTATACGATATACGTTATACGTTATACGTTGTACGCTATACGTTATACTTTATACGTTATAGGTGTTACGTTATACGTTATACGTTATACGTTATTCGTAATACGTTATACGTGATACGTTATACGTTGTACGTTATACGTTATACGTTATACGTTACACATTATACGTTATACGTTATACATTACATGTTATACGTTATACGTTATACGTTATACGTTATACGTTATACGTCATAGGTTATACGTTATATGTTATACGTTATACGTTATACGTAATACGTTATACGTTATACGTTATACGTTATACGTCATACGTTATACGTTATAGGTGTTACGTTATACGTTATACGTTATACGTTATTCGTAATACGTTATACGTGATACGTTATACGTTGTACGTTATACGTTATACGTTATACGTTATACGTTATACATTATACGTTATACGTTATACATTACATGTTATACGTTATACGTTATACGTTATACGTAATACGTTATACGTTATACGTTATACGTTATACGTTATACGTTATACGTTATACGTCATACGTAATACGTCATACGTGATACGTTATACGTTGTACGTTATACGTTATACGTTATACGTTATACGTTATACGTTATACGTTATACGTTATACGTTATACGTTATACGTTATACGTTATACGTTATACGTTATACGTTATACGTTATACGTTATACGTTATACGTTATACGTTATACGTTATACGTTATACGTTATACGTTGTACGTTGTACGTTGTACGTTATACTTTATACGTTAGACGTTATACGTTATACGTTATTCGTTATACGTTATACGTTATACATTACATGTTATACGTTATACGTTACACGTTATACGTTATACGTTATACGATATACGTTATACGTTATACGTTGTACGCTATACGTTATACGTTATACGTTATACGTTATACGTTATACGTCATACGTTATACGTCATTCGTAATACGTCATACGTGATACGTTATACGTTGTACGTTATACGTTATACGTTATACGTTATACGTTATACGTTATACGTTATACGTTATACGTTATACGTTATACGTTATACGTTATACGTTATACGTTATACGTTATACGTTATACGTTATACGTTATACGTTATACGTTATACGTTGTACGTTATACGTTGTACGTTATACGTTGTACGTTATACGTTATACGTTATACGTTATACGTTATACGTTATACGATATACGTTATACGTTATACGTTATACGTTATACGTTATACGTTATACGTTATACGTTATACGTTATACGTTATACGTTATACGTTATACGTTATACGTTATACGTTATACGTTATACGTTATACGTTATACGTTATACGTTATACGTCATGCGTTATACGTTTTACGTTATTCGTTATACGTTATCCGTTACACGTTATACGTTATACGTTATACGTTATACGTTATACGTTATACGTCATACGTTATACGTTATAGGTGTTACGTTATACGTTATACGTTATACGTTATACGTTATTCGTGATACGTTATACGTGATACGTTATACGTTATACGTTATACGTTATACGTTATACGTTATACGTTATACGTTATACGTTATACGTTATACGTTATACGTCATACGTTATACGTCATTCGTAATACGTCATACGTGATACGTTATACGTTGTACGTTATACGTTATACGTTATACGTTATACGTTATACGTTATACGTTATACGTTATACGTTATACGTTATACGTTATACGTTATACGTTATACGTTATACGTTATACGTTATACGTTATACGTTATACGTTATACGTTATACGTTATACGTTATACGTTATACGTTATACGTTGTACGTTGTACGTTGTACGTTATACTTTATACGTTAGACGTTATACGTTATACGTTATACGTTATACGTTATACGTTATACGTTATACGTTATACGTTATACGTTATACGTTATACGTTATACGTTATACGTTATACGTTGTACGTTATACGTTATACGTTATACGTTATTCGTTATACGTTATACGTTATACATTACATGTTATACGTTATACGTTACACGTTATACGTTATACGTTATACGATATACGTTATACGTTATACGTTGTACGCTATACGTTATACTTTATACGTTATAGGTGTTACGTTATACGTTATACGTTATACGTTATTCGTAATACGTTATACGTGATACGTTATACGTTGTACGTTATACGTTATACGTTATACGTTACACATTATACGTTATACGTTATACATTACATGTTATACGTTATACGTTATACGTTATACGTTATACGTTATACGTCATAGGTTATACGTTATATGTTATACGTTATACGTTATACGTAATACGTTATACGTTATACGTTATACGTTATACGTCATACGTTATACGTTATAGGTGTTACGTTATACGTTATACGTTATACGTTATTCGTAATACGTTATACGTGATACGTTATACGTTGTACGTTATACGTTATACGTTATACGTTATACGTTATACATTATACGTTATACGTTATACATTACATGTTATACGTTATACGTTATACGTTATACGTAATACGTTATACGTTATACGTTATACGTTATACGTTATACGTTATACGTTATACGTCATACGTAATACGTCATACGTGATACGTTATACGTTGTACGTTATACGTTATACGTTATACGTTATACGTTATACGTTATACGTTATACGTTATACGTTATACGTTATACGTTATACGTTATACGTTATACGTTATACGTTATACGTTATACGTTATACGTTATACGTTATACGTTATACGTTATACGTTATACGTTATACGTTGTACGTTGTACGTTGTACGTTATACTTTATACGTTAGACGTTATACGTTATACGTTATTCGTTATACGTTATACGTTATACATTACATGTTATACGTTATACGTTACACGTTATACGTTATACGTTATACGATATACGTTATACGTTATACGTTGTACGCTATACGTTATACGTTATACGTTATACGTTATACGTTATACGTCATACGTTATACGTCATTCGTAATACGTCATACGTGATACGTTATACGTTGTACGTTATACGTTATACGTTATACGTTATACGTTATACGTTATACGTTATACGTTATACGTTATACGTTATACGTTATACGTTATACGTTATACGTTATACGTTATACGTTATACGTTATACGTTATACGTTATACGTTATACGTTATACGTTATACGTTATACGTTATACGTTATACGTTATACGTCATAGGTTATACGTTATATGTTATACGTTATACGTTATACGTAATACGTTATACGTTATACGTTATACGTTATACGTCATACGTTATACGTTATAGGTGTTACGTTATACGTTATACGTTATACGTTATACGTTATTCGTGATACGTTATACGTGATACGTTATACGTTATACGTTATACGTTATACGTTATACGTTATACGTTATACGTTATACGTTATACGTTATACGTTATACGTCATACGTTATACGTCATTCGTAATACGTCATACGTGATACGTTATACGTTGTACGTTATACGTTATACGTTATACGTTATACGTTATACGTTATACGTTATACGTTATACGTTATACGTTATACGTTATACGTTATACGTTATACGTTATACGTTATACGTTATACGTTATACGTTATACGTTATACGTTATACGTTATACGTTATACGTTATACGTTATACGTTGTACGTTGTACGTTGTACGTTATACTTTATACGTTAGACGTTATACGTTATACGTTATACGTTATACGTTATACGTTATACGTTATACGTTATACGTTATACGTTATACGTTATACGTTATACGTTATACGTTATACGTTGTACGTTATACGTTATACGTTATACGTTATTCGTTATACGTTATACGTTATACATTACATGTTATACGTTATACGTTACACGTTATACGTTATACGTTATACGATATACGTTATACGTTATACGTTGTACGCTAT
Source organism: Ptiloglossa arizonensis (assembly GCF_051014685.1). Classification (NCBI taxonomy): domain Eukaryota; kingdom Metazoa; phylum Arthropoda; class Insecta; order Hymenoptera; family Colletidae; genus Ptiloglossa; species Ptiloglossa arizonensis. The sequence goes on along the minus strand of NW_027478420.1, from coordinate 959,614 downwards.
ACGTTATACTTTATACGTTATAGGTGTTACGTTATACGTTATACGTTATACGTTATTCGTAATACGTTATACGTGATACGTTATACGTTGTACGTTATACGTTATACGTTATACGTTACACATTATACGTTATACGTTATACATTACATGTTATACGTTATACGTTATACGTTATACGTTATACGTTATACGTCATAGGTTATACGTTATATGTTATACGTTATACGTTATACGTAATACGTTATACGTTATACGTTATACGTTATACGTCATACGTTATACGTTATAGGTGTTACGTTATACGTTATACGTTATACGTTATTCGTAATACGTTATACGTGATACGTTATACGTTGTACGTTATACGTTATACGTTATACGTTATACGTTATACATTATACGTTATACGTTATACATTACATGTTATACGTTATACGTTATACGTTATACGTATACGTTATACGTTATACGTTATACGTTATACGTTATTCGTTATACGTTATACGTTATACGTTATACGTTATACGTTATACGTTATACGTTATACGTTATACGTTATACATTATACGTTATACGTTATTACGTCATGAGTTATACGTTTTTACGTTATTCGTTATACGTTATCCGTTACACGTTATACGTTATACGTTATACGTTATACGTTATACGTTATACGTTATACGTTATACGTTATACGTTATACGTTATACGTTATACGTTATACGTTATACGTTATACGTTATACGTTATACGTTATACGTTATACGTTATACGTTATACGTTATACGTTATACGTTCTACGTTATACGTTGTACGTTATACGTTGTAACGTTATACGTTGTACGTTATACGTTGTACGTTATACGTTGTACGTTATACGTTATACGTTATACGTTCTACGTTATACGTTGTACGTTATACGTTGTACGTTATACGTTGTACGTTATACGTTGTACGTTATACGTTGTACGTTATACGTTATACGTTATACGATATACGTTATACGTTATACGATATACGTTATACGTTATACGTTATACGTTATACGTTATACGTTATACGTTATACGTTATACGTTTATACGTTATACGTTATACGTTATTCGTTATACGTTATACATTACATGTTATACGATATACGTTATACGTTATACGTTATACGTTATACGTTATACGTTATACGTTATACGTTATACGTTATACGTTATACGTTATACGTTATACGTTATACGTTATACGTTATACGTTATACGTTATACGTTATACGTTATACGTTATACGTTATACGTCATGCGTTATACGTTTTACGTTATTCGTTATACGTTATCCGTTACACGTTATACGTTATACGTTATACGTTATACGTTATACGTTATACGTTATACGTTATACGTTATACGTTGTACGTTGTACGTTGTACGTTATACGTTTATACGTTATACGTTATACGTTATACGTTATACGTTATACGTTATACGTTATACGTTATACGTTATACGATATACGTTATACGTTATACGTTATACGTTATACGTTATACGTTATACGTTATACGTTATACGTTATACGTTATACGTTATACGTTATACGTTATACGTTATACGTTATACGTTATACGTTATACGTTGTACGTTATACGTTATACGTTTATACGTTATTCGTTATACGTTATACGTTATACATTACATGTTATACGTTATACGTTATACGTTATACGTTATACGTTGTACGTTGTACGTTGTACGTTATACGTTATACGTTATACGTTATACGTTATACGTTATACGTTATACGTTATACGTTATACGTTATACGTTATACGTTATACGTTATACGTTATTCGTTATACGTTATACGTTATACATTACATGTTATACGTTATACGTTATACGTTGTACGTTATACGTTATACGTTATACGTTATACGTTATACGTTATACGTTATACGTTATACGTTATACGTTATACGTTATACGTTTATACCGTTATACGTTATACGTTATACGTTATACGTTATACGTTATACGTCATGCGTTATACGTTTTACGTTATTCTTTATACGTTATCCGTTACATGTTATACGTTATACGTTATACGTTATACGTTATTCGTTATACGTTATACGTTATACGTTATACGTTATACGTTATACGTCATGCGTTTATACGTTTTACGTTATTCGTTATACGTTATCCGTTACACGTTATACGTTATACGTTATACGTTATACGTTATACGTTATACGTTATACGTTATACGTTATACGTTGTACGTTGTACGTTGTACGTTATACGTTATACGTTATACGTTATACGTTATACGTTATACGTTATACGTTATACGTTATACGTTATACGTTATACGTTGTACGCTATACGTTATACTTTATACGTTATAGGTGTTACGTTATACGTTATACGTTATACGTTATTCGTAATACGTTATACGTGATACGTTATACGTTGTACGTTATACGTTATACGTTATACGTTACACATTATACGTTATACGTTATACATTACATGTTATACGTTATACGTTATACGTTATACGTTATACGTTATACGTCATAGGTTATACGTTATACGTTTATACATTATACGTTATACGTTATACGTCATGAGTTATACGTTTTACGTTATTCGTTATACGTTATCCGTTACACGTTATACGTTATACGTTATACGTTATACGTTATACGTTATACGTTCTACGTTATACGTTGTACGTTATACGTTGTACGTTATACGTTGTACGTTATACGTTTTACGTTATACGTTGTACGTTATACGTTATACGTTATACGATATACGTTATACGTTATACGTTATACGTTATACGTTATACGTTATACGTTATACGTTATACGTTATACGTTATACGTTATTCGTTATACGTTATACATTACATGTTATACGATATACGTTATACGTTATACGTTATACGTTATACGTTATACGTTCTACGTTATACGTTGTACGTTATACGTTGTACGTTATACGTTGTACGTTATACGTTGTACGTTATACGTTGTACGTTATACGTTATACGTTATACGTTATACGTTATACGTTATACGATATACGTTATACGTTATACGTTATACGTTATACGTTATACGTTATACGTTATACGTTATACGTTATACGTTATACGTTATTCGTTATAACGTTATACATTACATGTTATACGATATACGTTATACGTTATACGTTATACGTTATACGTTATACGTTATACGTTATACGTTATACGTTATACGTTATACGTTATACGTTATACGTTATACGTTATACGTTATACGTTATACGTTATACGTTATACGTTATACGTTATACGTTATACGTTATACGTTATACGTTATACGTTATACGTTATACGTTATACGTTGTACGTTATACGTTATACGTTATACGTTATACGTTATACGTTATTCGTTATACGTTATACGTTATACATTACATGTTATACGTTATACGTTATACGTTATACGTTATACGTTGTACGTTGTACGTTGTACGTTATACGTTATACGTTATACGTTATACGTTATACGTTATACGTTATACGTTATACGTTATACGTTATACGTTATACGTTATACGTTATTCGTTATACGTTATACGTTATACATTACATGTTATACGTTATACGTTATACGTTGTACGTTATACGTTATACGTTATACGTTATACGTTATACGTTATACGTTATACGTTATACGTTATACGTTATACGTTATACGTTATACGTTATACGTTATACGTTATACGTCATGCGTTATACGTTTTACGTTATTCGTTATACGTTATCCGTTACATGTTATACGTTATACGTTATACGTTATACGTTATTCGTTATACGTTATACGTTATACGTTGTACGTTGTACGTTGTACGTTATACGTTATACGTTGTACGTTATACGTTATACGTTATACGTTATTCGTTATACGTTATACGTTATACATTACATGTTATACGTTATACGTTATACGTTATACGTTATACGTTATACGTTATTCGTTATACGTTATACGTTATACATTACATGTTTTACGTTATACGTTATACGTTATACGTTATACGTTATACGTTATACGTTATACGTTATACGTTACACATTATACGTTATACGTTATACATTACATGTTATACGTTATACGTTATACGTTATACGTTATACGTTATACGTCATAGGTTATACGTTATATGTTATACGTTATACGTTATACGTAATACGATATACGTTATACGTTATACGTTATACGTCATACGTTATACGTTATAGGTGTTACGTTATACGTTATACGTTATACGTTATACGTTATTCGTGATACGTTATACGTGATACGTTATACGTTATACGTTATACGATATACGTTATACGTTATACGTTATACGTTATACGTTATACGTTATACGTCATACGTTATACGTCATTCGTAATACGTCATACGTGATACGTTATACGTTGTACGTTATACGTTATACGTTATACGTTATACGTTATACGTTATACGTTATACGTTATACGTTATACGTTATACGTTATACGTTATACGTTATACGTTATACGTTATACGTTATACGTTATACGTTATACGTTATACGTTATACGTTATACGTTATACGTTATACGTTATACGTTATACGTTGTACGTTGTACGTTGTACGTGATACTTTATACGTTATACGTTATACGTTATACGTTATACGTTATACGTTATACGTTATACGTTATACGTTATACGTTATACGTTATACGTTATACGTTATACGTTATACGTTATACGTTGTACGTTATACGTTATACGTTATACGTTATTCGTTATACGTTATACGTTATACATTACATGTTATACGATATACGTTACACGTTATACGTTATACGTTATACGATATACGTTATACGTTATACGTTGTACGCTATACGTTATACTTTATACGTTATAGGTGTTACGTTATACGTTATACGTTATACGTTATTCGTAATACGTTATACGTGATACGTTATACGTTGTACGTTATACGTTATACGTTATACGTTACACATTATACGTTATACGTTATACATTACATGTTATACGTTATACGTTATACGTTATACGTTATACGTTATACGTCATAGGTTATACGTTATATGTTATACGTTATACGTCATACGTAATACGTTATACGTTATACGTTATACGTTATACGTCATACGTTATACGTTATAGGTGTTACGTTATACGTTATACGTTATACGTTATACGTTATTCGTAATACGTTATACGTGATACGTTATACGTTGTACGTTATACGTTATACGTTATACGTTATACGTTATACATTATACGTTATACGTTATACATTACATGTTATACGTTATACGTTATACGTTATACGTTATACGTTATACGTTATACGTTATACGTTATACGTTATACGTTATACGTTATACGTTATACGTTATACGTTATACGTTATACGTTATACGTTATACGTTATACGTTATACATTATACGTTATACTTTATACGTCATGCGTTATACGTTTTACGTTATTCGTTATACGTTATCCGTTACACGTTATACGTTATACGTTATACGTTATACGTTATACGTTACACATTATACGTTATACGTTATACATTACATGTTATACGTTATACGTTATACGTTATACGTTATACGTTATACGTTATACGTCATAGGTTATACGTTATATGTTATACGTTATACGTTATACGTAATACGTTATACGTTATACGTTATACGTTATACGTCATACGTTATACGTTATAGGTGTTACGTTATACGTTATACGTTATACGTTATACGTTATTCGTAATTCGTTATACGTGATACGTTATACGTTGTACGTTATACGTTATACGTTATACGTTATACATTATACGTTATACGTTATACATTACATGTTATACGTTATACGTTATACGTTATACGTTATACGTTATACGTTATACGTTATACGTTATTCGTTATACGTTATACGTTATACGTTATACGTTATACGTTATACGTTATACGTTATACGTTATACATTATACGTTATACGTTATACGTCATGCGTTATACGTTTTACGTTATTCGTTATACGTTATCCGTTACACGTTATACGTTATACGTTATACGTTATACGTTATACGTCATACGTTATACGTTATTCGTAATACGTTATACGTGATACGTTATACGTTGTACGTTATACGTTATACGTTATACGTTATAAGTTATACGTTATACGTCATAGGTTATACGGATTATACGTTATACGTTATACGTTATACGTTATTCGTTATACGTTATACGTTATACGTTATACGTTATACGTTATGAGTTATACGTTATACGTTATACGTTATACGTTATACGTTATACGTTATACGTTATACGTTATACGTTATACGTTATACGTTATACGTTATACGTAATACGTTATACGTTATACGTTATACGTTATACGTCATACGTTATACGTTATAGGTGTTACGTTATACGTTATACGTTATACGTTATACGTTATACGTTACACATTATACGTTATACGTTATACATTACATGTTATACGTTATACGTTATACGTTATACGTTATACGTTATACGTTATACGTTATACGTTATACGTTATACGTTATACGTTATACGTTGTACGTTATACGTTATACGTTATATGTTATTCGTTATACGTTATACGTTATACATTACATGTTATACGTTATACGTTATACGTTATACGTAATACGTTATACGTTATACGTTATACGTTATACGTCATACGTTATACGTTATAAGTGTTACGTTATACGTTATACGTTATACGTTATACGTTATTCGTAATACGTTATACGTGATACGTTATACGTTATACGTTGTACGTTATACGTTATACGTTATACGTTATACGTTATTCGTTATACGTTATACGTTATACATTACATGTTTTACGTTATACGTTATACGTTATACGTTATACGTTATACGTTATACGTTATACGTTATACGTTATACGTTATACGTTATACGTTATACGTTATAGGTCATACGTTATACGTCATTCGTAATACGTTATACGTGATACGTTATACGTTGTACGTTATACGTTATACGTTATACGTTATACGTTATACGTTATACGTTATACGTTATACGTTGTACGTTATACGTTATACGTTATACGTTATACGTTATTCGTTATACGTTATACGTTATACATTGCATGTTTTACGTTATACGTTATACGTTATACGTTATACGTTATACGTTATACGTTATACGTTATACGTCATACGTTATACGTCATTCGTAATACGTTATACGCGATACGTTATACGTTGTACGTTATACGTTATACGTTATACGTTATACGTTATACGTTATACGTTATACGTTATACGTTATACGTTATACGTTATACGTTATACGTTATACGTTATACGTTGTACGTTATACGTTATACGTTATACGTTATACGTTATACGTTATACGTTGTACGTTGTACGTTGTACGTTGTACGTTGTACGTTGTACTTTGTACGTTATACGTTATACGTTATACGTTATACGTTATACGTTATACGTTATACGTTATACGTTATACGTTATACGTTATACGTTATACGTTATACGTTGTACGTTATACGTTATACGTTATACGTTATTCGTTATACGTTATACGTTATACATTACATGTTATACGTTATACGTTATACGTTATACGTTATACGTTATACGTTATACGTTATACGTTATACTTTATACGTTATACGTTATACGTTATACGTTATGCGTTATACGTTATACGTTATACGTTACACGTTATACGTTATACGTTATACGATATACGTTATACGTTATACGTTGTACGCTATACGTTATACTCTATACGTTATAGGTGTTACGTTATACGTTATACGTTATACGTTATTCGTAATACGTTATACGTGATACGTTATACGTTGTACGTTATACGTTATACGTTATACGTTACACATTATACGTTATACGTTATACATTACATGTTATACGTTATACGTTATACGTTACACATTATACGTTATACGTTATACATTACATGTTATACGTTATACGTTATACGTTACACGTTATACGTTATACGTTATACGTTATGCGTTATACGTTGTACGCTATACGTTATACTCTATACGTTATAGGTGTTACGTTATACGTTATACGTTATACGTTATTCGTAATACGTTATACGTGATACGTTATACGTTGTACGTTATACGTTATACGTTATACGTTACACATTATACGTTATACGTTATACATTACATGTTATACGTTATACGTTATACGTTACACATTATACGTTATACGTTATACATTACATGTTATACGTTATACGTTATACGTTACACGTTATACGTTATACGTTATACGTTATGCGTTATACGTTATACGTTATACGTTATACGTTATACGTTATACGTTATACGTTATACGTTATACGTTATACGTTATACGTTATACGTTATACGTTATACGTTATTCGATATACGTTATACGTTATACATTACATGTTATACGTTATACGTTATGCGTTATACGTTATGCGTTATACGTTATGCGTTATACGTTATACGTTATACGTTATACGTTATACGTTATACGTTATACGTTATACGTTATACGTTATACGTTATACGTTATACGTTATTCGTTATACGTTATACGTTATACGTTATACGTTATACGTTATACGTTATACGTTATACGTTATACGTTATACATTATACGTTATACGTTATACGTCATGAGTTATACGTTTTACGTTATTCGTTATACGTTATCCGTTACACGTTATACGTTATACGTTATACGTTATACGTTATACGTTATACGTTATACGTTATACGTTATACGTTATACGTTATACGTTATACGTTATGCGTTTTACGTTATTCGTTATATGTTATACGTTATACGATGTGCGTTATACGTTATACGTTATACGTTATACGTTATACGTTATACGTTATACGTTATACGTTATACGTTATACGTTATACGTTATACGTTATACGTTATACGTTATACGTTATACGTTATACGTTATACGTTATACGTTCTACGTTATACGTTGTACGTTATACGTTGTACGTTATACGTTGTACGTTATACGTTGTACGTTATACGTTGTACGTTATACGTTATACGTTATACGATATACGTTATACGTTATACGATATACGTTATACGTTATACGTTATACGTTATACGTTATACGTTATACGTTATACGTTATACGTTATACGTTATACGTTATACGTTATTCGTTATACGTTATACATTACATGTTATACGATATACGTTATACGTTATACGTTATACGTTATACGTTATACGTTATACGTTATACGTTATACGTTATACGTTATACGTTATACGTTATACGTTATACGTTATACGTTATACGTTATACGTTATACGTTATACGTTATACGTTATACGTTATACGTTATACGTCATGCGTTATACGTTTTACGTTATTCGTTATACGTTATCCGTTACACGTTATACGTTATACGTTATACGTTATACGTTATACGTTATACGTTATACGTTATACGTTATACGTTGTACGTTGTACGTTGTACGTTATACGTTATACGTTATACGTTATACGTTATACGTTATACGTTATACGTTATACGTTATACGTTATACGTTATACGATATACGTTATACGTTATACGTTATACGTTATACGTTATACGTTATACGTTATACGTTATACGTTATACGTTATACGTTATACGTTATACGTTATACGTTATACGTTATACGTTATACGTTGTACGTTATACGTTATACGTTATACGTTATTCGTTATACGTTATACGTTATACATTACATGTTATACGTTATACGTTATACGTTATACGTTATACGTTGTACGTTGTACGTTGTACGTTATACGTTATACGTTATACGTTATACGTTATACGTTATACGTTATACGTTATACGTTATACGTTATACGTTATACGTTATACGTTATACGTTATTCGTTATACGTTATACGTTATACATTACATGTTATACGTTATACGTTATACGTTGTACGTTATACGTTATACGTTATACGTTATACGTTATACGTTATACGTTATACGTTATACGTTATACGTTATACGTTATACGTTATACGTTATACGTTATACGTTATACGTCATGCGTTATACGTTTTACGTTATTCGTTATACGTTATCCGTTACATGTTATACGTTATACGTTATACGTTATACGTTATTCGTTATACGTTATACGTTATACGTTATACGTTATACGTTATACGTCATGCGTTATACGTTTTACGTTATTCGTTATACGTTATCCGTTACACGTTACACGTTATACGTTATACGTTATACGTTATACGTTATACGTTATACGTTATACGTTATACGTTATACGTTGTACGTTGTACGTTGTACGTTATACGATATACGTTATACGTTATACGTTATACGTTATACGTTATACGTTATACGTTATACGTTATACGTTATACGTTGTACGCTATACGTTATACTTTATACGTTATAGGTGTTACGTTATACGTTATACGTTATACGTTATTCGTAATACGTTATACGTGATACGTTATACGTTGTACGTTATACGTTATACGTTATACGTTACACATTATACGTTATACGTTATACATTACATGTTATACGTTATACGTTATACGTTATACGTTATACGTTATACGTCATAGGTTATACGTTATACGTTATACATTATACGTTATACGTTATACGTCATGAGTTATACGTTTTACGTTATTCGTTATACGTTATCCGTTACACGTTATACGTTATACGTTATACGTTATACGTTATACGTTATACGTTCTACGTTATACGTTGTACGTTATACGTTGTACGTTATACGTTGTACGTTATACGTTGTACGTTATACGTTGTACGTTATACGTTATACGTTATACGATATACGTTATACGTTATACGTTATACGTTATACGTTATACGTTATACGTTATACGTTATACGTTATACGTTATACGTTATACGTTATTCGTTATACGTTATACATTACATGTTATACGATATACGTTATACGTTATACGTTATACGTTATACGTTATACGTTCTACGTTATACGTTGTACGTTATACGTTGTACGTTATACGTTGTACGTTATACGTCGTACGTTATACGTTGTACGTTATACGTTATACGTTATACGTTATACGTTATACGTTATACGATATACGTTATACGTTATACGTTATACGTTATACGTTATACGTTATACGTTATACGTTATACGTTATACGTTATACGTTATACGTTATACGTTATACGTTATACGTTATACGTTATACGTTATACGTTATACGTTATACGTTATACGTCATGCGTTATACGTTTTACGTTATTCGTTATACGTTATCCGTTACACGTTATACGTTATACGTTATACGTTATACGTTATACGTTATACGTCATACGTTATACGTTATAGGTGTTACGTTATACGTTATACGTTATACGTTATACGTTATTCGTGATACGTTATACGTGATACGTTATACGTTATACGTTATACGTTATACGTTATACGTTATACGTTATACGTTATACGTTATACGTTATACGTTATACGTCATACGTTATACGTCATTCGTAATACGTCATACGTGATACGTTATACGTTGTACGTTATACGTTATACGTTATACGTTATACGTTATACGTTATACGTTATACGTTATACGTTATACGTTATACGTTATACGTTATACGTTATACGTTATACGTTATACGTTATACGTTATACGTTATACGTTATACGTTATACGTTATACGTTATACGTTATACGTTATACGTTGTACGTTGTACGTTGTACGTTATACTTTATACGTTAGACGTTATACGTTATACGTTATACGTTATACGTTATACGTTATACGTTATACGTTATACGTTATACGTTATACGTTATACGTTATACGTTATACGTTATACGTTGTACGTTATACGTTATACGTTATACGTTATTCGTTATACGTTATACGTTATACATTACATGTTATACGTTATACGTTACACGTTATACGTTATACGTTATACGATATACGTTATACGTTATACGTTGTACGCTATACGTTATACTTTATACGTTATAGGTGTTACGTTATACGTTATACGTTATACGTTATTCGTAATACGTTATACGTGATACGTTATACGTTGTACGTTATACGTTATACGTTATACGTTACACATTATACGTTATACGTTATACATTACATGTTATACGTTATACGTTATACGTTATACGTTATACGTTATACGTCATAGGTTATACGTTATATGTTATACGTTATACGTTATACGTAATACGTTATACGTTATACGTTATACGTTATACGTCATACGTTATACGTTATAGGTGTTACGTTATACGTTATACGTTATACGTTATTCGTAATACGTTATACGTGATACGTTATACGTTGTACGTTATACGTTATACGTTATACGTTATACGTTATACATTATACGTTATACGTTATACATTACATGTTATACGTTATACGTTATACGTTATACGTAATACGTTATACGTTATACGTTATACGTTATACGTTATACGTTATACGTTATACGTCATACGTAATACGTCATACGTGATACGTTATACGTTGTACGTTATACGTTATACGTTATACGTTATACGTTATACGTTATACGTTATACGTTATACGTTATACGTTATACGTTATACGTTATACGTTATACGTTATACGTTATACGTTATACGTTATACGTTATACGTTATACGTTATACGTTATACGTTATACGTTATACGTTGTACGTTGTACGTTGTACGTTATACTTTATACGTTAGACGTTATACGTTATACGTTATTCGTTATACGTTATACGTTATACATTACATGTTATACGTTATACGTTACACGTTATACGTTATACGTTATACGATATACGTTATACGTTATACGTTGTACGCTATACGTTATACGTTATACGTTATACGTTATACGTTATACGTCATACGTTATACGTCATTCGTAATACGTCATACGTGATACGTTATACGTTGTACGTTATACGTTATACGTTATACGTTATACGTTATACGTTATACGTTATACGTTATACGTTATACGTTATACGTTATACGTTATACGTTATACGTTATACGTTATACGTTATACGTTATACGTTATACGTTATACGTTATACGTTATACGTTATACGTTATACGTTATACGTTATACGTTATACGTTATACGTCATAGGTTATACGTTATATGTTATACGTTATACGTTATACGTAATAGGTTATACGTTATACGTTATACGTTATACGTCATACGTTATACGTTATAGGTGTTACGTTATACGTTATACGTTATACGTTATACGTTATTCGTTATACGTTATACGTTATACATTACATGTTATACGTTATACGTTATACGTTATACGTTATACGTTGTACGTTGTACGTTGTACGTTATACGTTATACGTTATACGTTATACGTTATACGTTATACGTTATACGTTATACGTTATACGTTATACGTTATACGTTATACGTTATTCGTTATACGTTATACGTTATACATTACATGTTATACGTTATACGTTATACGTTGTACGTTATACGTTATACGTTATACGTTATACGTTATACGTTATACGTTATACGTTATACGTTATACGTTATACGTTATACGTTATACGTTATACGTTATACGTTATACGTCATGCGTTATACGTTTTACGTTATTCGTTATACGTTATCCGTTACATGTTATACGTTATACGTTATACGTTATACGTTATTCGTTATACGTTATACGTTATACGTTGTACGTTGTACGTTGTACGTTATACGTTATACGTTGTACGTTATACGTTATACGTTATACGTTATTCGTTATACGTTATACGTTATACGTTATACATTACATGTTATACGTTATACGTTATACGTTATACGTTATACGTTATACGTTATTCGTTATACGTTATACGTTATACATTACATGTTTTACGTTATACGTTATACGTTATACGTTATACGTTATACGTTATACGTTATACGTTATACGTTACACATTATACGTTATACGTTATACATTACATGTTATACGTTATACGTTATACGTTATACGTTATACGTTATACGTCATAGGTTATACGTTATATGTTATACGTTATACGTTATACGTAATACGATATACGTTATACGTTATACGTTATACGTCATACGTTATACGTTATAGGTGTTACGTTATACGTTATACGTTATACGTTATACGTTATACGTTATTCGTGATACGTTATACGTGATACGTTATACGTTATACGTTATACGATATACGTTATACGTTATACGTTATACGTTATACGTTATACGTTATACGTCATACGTTATACGTCATTCGTAATACGTCATACGTGATACGTTATACGTTGTACGTTATACGTTATACGTTATACGTTATACGTTATACGTTATACGTTATACGTTATACGTTATACGTTATACGTTATACGTTATACGTTATACGTTATACGTTATACGTTATACGTTATACGTTATACGTTATACGTTATACGTTATACGTTATACGTTGTACGTTGTACGTTGTACGTGATACTTTATACGTTATACGTTATACGTTATACGTTATACGTTATACGTTATACGTTATACGTTATACGTTATACGTTATACGTTATACGTTATACGTTATACGTTATACGTTATACGTTGTACGTTATACGTTATACGTTATACGTTATTCGTTATACGTTATACGTTATACATTACATGTTATACGTTATACGTTACACGTTATACGTTATACGTTATACGATATACGTTATACGTTATACGTTGTACGCTATACGTTATACTTTATACGTTATAGGTGTTACGTTATACGTTATACGTTATACGTTATTCGTAATACGTTATACGTGATACGTTATACGTTGTACGTTATACGTTATACGTTATACGTTACACATTATACGTTATACGTTATACATTACATCTTATACGTTATACGTTATACGTTATACGTTATACGTTATACGTCATAGGTTATACGTTATATGTTATACGTTATACGTCATACGTAATACGTTATACGTTATACGTTATACGTTATACGTCATACGTTATACGTTATAGGTGTTACGTTATACGTTATACGTTATACGTTATACGTTATTCGTAATACGTTATACGTGATACGTTATACGTTGTACGTTATACGTTATACGTTATACGTTATACGTTATACATTATACGTTATACGTTATACATTACATGTTATACGTTATACGTTATACGTTATACGTTATACGTTATACGTTATACGTTATACGTTATACGTTATACGTTATACGTTATACGTTATACGTTATACGTTATACGTTATACGTTATACGTTATACGTTATACGTTATACATTATACGTTATACTTTATACGTCATGCGTTATACGTTTTACGTTATTCGTTATACGTTATCCGTTACACGTTATACGTTATACGTTATACGTTATACGTTATACGTTACACATTATACGTTATACGTTATACATTACATGTTATACGTTATACGTTATACGTTATACGTTATACGTTATACGTTATACGTCATAGGTTATACGTTATATGTTATCGTTATACGTTATACGTAATACGTTATACGTTATACGTTATACGTTATACGTCATACGTTATACGTTATAGGTGTTACGTTATACGTTATACGTTATACGTTATACGTTATTCGTAATTCGTTATACGTGATACGTTATACGTTGTACGTTATACGTTATACGTTATACGTTATACATTATACGTTATACGTTATACATTACATGTTATACGTTATACGTTACTATACGTTATACGTTATACGTTATACGTTATACGTTATACGTTATTCGTTATACGTTATACGTTATACGTTATACGTTATACGTTATACGTTATACGTTATACGTTATACATTATACGTTATACGTTATACGTCATGCGTTATACGTTTTACGTTATTCGTTATACGTTATCCGTTACACGTTATACGTTATACGTTATACGTTATACGTTATACGTCATACGTTATACGTTATTCGTAATACGTTATACGTGATACGTTATACGTTGTACGTTATACGTTATACGTTATACGTTATAAGTTATACGTTATACGTCATAGGTTATACGGATTATACGTTATACGTTATACGTTATACGTTATTCGTTATACGTTATACGTTATACGTTATACGTTATACGTTATGAGTTATACGTTATACGTTATACGTTATACGTTATACGTTATACGTTATACGTTTATACGTTATACGTTATACGTTATACGTTATACGTTATACGTAATACGTTATACGTTATACGTTATACGTTATACGTCATACGTTATACGTTATAGGTGTTACGTTATACGTTTATACGTTATACGTTATACGTTATACGTTACACATTATACGTTATACGTTATACATTACATGTTATACGTTATACGTTATACGTTATACGTTATACGTTATACGTTATACGTTATACGTTATACGTTATACGTTATACGTTATACGTTGTACGTTATACGTTATACGTTATATGTTATTCGTTATACGTTATACGTTATACATTACATGTTATACGTTATACGTTATACGTTATACGTAATACGTTATACGTTATACGTTATACGTTATACGTCATACGTTATACGTTATAAGTGTTACGTTATACGTTATACGTTATACGTTATACGTTATTCGTAATACGTTATACGTGATACGTTATACGTTATACGTTGTACGTTATACGTTATACGTTATACGTTATACGTTATTCGTTATACGTTATACGTTATACATTACATGTTTTACGTTATACGTTATACGTTATACGTTATACGTTATACGTTATACGTTATACGTTATACGTTATACGTTATACGTTATACGTTATAGGTCATACGTTATACGTCATTCGTAATACGTTATACGTGATACGTTATACGTTGTACGTTATACGTTATACGTTATACGTTAACGTTATACGTTATACGTTATACGTTGTACGTTATACGTTATACGTTATACGTTATACGTTATTCGTTATACGTTATACGTTATACATTGCATGTTTTACGTTATACGTTATACGTTATACGTTATACGTTATACGTTATACGTTATACGTTATACGTCATACGTTATACGTCATTCGTAATACGTTATACGCGATACGTTATACGTTGTACGTTATACGTTATACGTTATACGTTATACGTTATACGTTATACGTTATACGTTATAAATACGTTATACGTTATACGTTATACGTTATACGTTATACGTTGTACGTTATACGTTATACGTTATACGTTATACGTTATACGTTATACGTTGTACGTTGTACGTTGTACGTTGTACGTTGTACGTTGTACTTTGTACGTTATACGTTATACGTTATACGTTATACGTTATACGTTATACGTTATACGTTATACGTTATACGTTATACGTTATACGTTATACGTTATACGTTGTACGTTATACGTTATACGTTATACGTTATTCGTTATACGTTATACGTTATACATTACATGTTATACGTTATACGTTATACGTTATACGTTATACGTTATACGTTATACGTTATACGTTATACTTTATACGTTATACGTTATACGTTATACGTTATGCGTTATACGTTATACGTTATACGTTACACGTTATACGTTATACGTTATACGATATACGTTATACGTTATACGTTGTACGCTATACGTTATACTCTATACGTTATAGGTGTTACGTTATACGTTATACGTTATACGTTATTCGTAATACGTTATACGTGATACGTTATACGTTGTACGTTATACGTTATACGTTATACGTTACACATTATACGTTATACGTTATACATTACATGTTATACGTTATACGTTATACGTTACACATTATACGTTATACGTTATACATTACATGTTATACGTTATACGTTATACGTTACACGTTATATGTTATACGTTATACGTTATGCGTTATACGTTGTACGCTATACGTTATACTCTATACGTTATAGGTGTTACGTTATACGTTATACGTTATACGATATTCGTAATACGTTATACGTGATACGTTATACGTTGTACGTTATACGTTATACGTTATACGTTACACATTATACGTTATACGTTATACATTACATGTTATACGTTATACGTTATACGTTACACATTATACGTTATACGTTATACATTACATGTTATACGTTATACGTTATACGTTACACGTTATACGTTATACGTTATACGTTATGCGTTATACGTTATACGTTATACGTTATACGTTATACGTTATACGTTATACGTTATACGTTATACGTTATACGTTATACGTTATACGTTATACGTTATACGTTATTCGATATACGTTATACGTTATACATTACATGTTATACGTTATACGTTATGCGTTATACGTTATGCGTTATACGTTATGCGTTATACGTTATACGTTATACGTTATACGTTATACGTTATACGTTATACGTTATACGTTATACGTTATACGTTATACGTTATACGTTATACGTTATACGTTATACGTTATACGTTATACGTTATACGTTATACGTTATACGTTATACGTTATACGATATACGTTATACGTTATACGTTGTACGCTATACGTTATACTTTATACGTTATACGTTGTACGTTATACGTTGTACGTTATACGTTGTACGTTATACGTTGTACGTTATACGTTGTACGTTATACGTTATACGTTATACGTTATACGTTATACGTTATACGATATACGTTATACGTTATACGTTATACGTTATACGTTATACGTTGTACGTTATACGTTATACGTTATACGTTATACGTTATACGTTGTACGTTATACGTTATACGTTATACGTTATTCGATATACGTTATACGTTATACATTACATGTTATACGTTATACGTTATACGTTATACGTTATACGTTATACGTTATACGTTATACGTTATACGTTATACGTTATACGTTATACGTCATACGTTATACGTTATTCGTAATACGTTATACGTGATACGCTATACGTTATACGTTATACGTTATACGTTATACGTTGTACGTTATACGTTATACGTTATACGTTATTCGTTATACGTTATACGTTGTACATTACATGTTATACGTTATACGTTATACGTTATACGTTATACGTTATACGTTATACGTTATACGTCATACGTTATACGTTATTCGTAATACGTTATACGTGATGCGTTATACGTTATACGTTATTCGTTATACGTTATACGTTATACGTTATACATTACATGTTATACGTTATACGTTATACGTTATACGTTATACGTTATACGTTATACGTTATACGTTATACGTTATACGTTATACGTTATACGTTATACGTTATACGTTATACGTTATACGTTATACGTTATACGTTATACGTTATACGTTATACGTTATACGTTATACGTTGTACGTTATACGTTGTACGTTATACGTTATACGTTATACGTTATACGTTATACGTTATACGTTATACGTTATACGTTATACGTTATACGTTATACGTTATACGTTATACGTTATACGTTGTACGTTATACGTTATACGTTATACGTTATACGTTATACGTTATACGTTATACGTTATACGTTATACGTTATACGTTATACGTTATACGTTATACGTCATACGTTATACGTTATTCGTAATACGTTATACGTGATACGTTATACGTTGTACGTTATACGTTACACGTTATACGTTATACGTTATAAGTTATACGTTATACGTCATAGGTTATACGGATTATACGTTATACGTTATACGTTATACGTTATTCGTTATACGTTATACGTTATACGTTATACGTTATAGGTTATACGTTATGAGTTATACGTTATACGTTATACGTTATACGTTATACGTTATACGTTATACGTTATACGTTATACGTTATACGTTATACGTTATACGTTATACGTTATACGTTATACGTTATACGTTATACGTTATACGTTATACGTTATACGTTATACGTTATACGTTATACGTTATGCGTTATACGTTATGCGTTATACGTTATGCGTTATACGTTATGCGTTATACGTTATGCGTTATACGTTATGCGTTATACGTTATACGTTATACGTTATACGTTATACGTTATACGTTATACGTTATACGTTATACGTTATACGTTATACGTTATACGTTATACGTTATACGTTATACGTTATACGTTATACGTTATACGATATACGTTATACGTTATACGTTGTACGCTATACGTTATACTTTATACGTTATACGTTGTACGTTATACGTTGTACGTTATACGTTGTACGTTATACGTTGTACGTTATACGTTGTACGTTATACGTTATACGTTATACGTTATACGTTATACGTTATACGATATACGTTATACGTTATACGTTATACGTTATACGTTATACGTTGTACGTTATACGTTATACGTTATACGTTATACGTTATACGTTATACATTACATGTTATACGTTATACGTTATAGGTTATACGTTATACGTTATACGTTATACGTTATACGTTATACGTTATACGTTATACGTTATACGTTATACGTTATACGTTACACGTTATACGTTGTACGTTATACGTTATACGTTATACGTTATTCGATATACGTTATACGTTATACATTACATGTTATACGTTATACGTTATACGTTATACGTTATACGTTATACGTTATACGTTATACGTTATGCGTTATACGTTATACGTTATACGTCATACGTTATACGTTATTCGTAATACGTTATACGTGATACGCTATACGTTATACGTTATACGTTATACGTTATACGTTGTACGTTATACGTTATACGTTTTACGTTATTCGTTATACGTTATACGTTGTACATTACATGTTATACGTTATACGTTATACGTTATACGTTATACGTTATACGTTATACGTTATACGTTATACGATATACGTTATACGTTATACGTTGTACGCTATACGTTATACTTTATACGTTATACGTTGTACGTTATACGTTGTACGTTATACGTTGTACGTTATACGTTGTACGTTATACGTTGTACGTTATAAGTTATACGTTATACGTTATACGTTATACGTTATACGATATACGTTATACGTTATACGTTATACGTTATACGTTATACGTTGTACGTTATACGTTATACGTTATACGTTATACGTTATACGTTGTACGTTATACGTTATACGTTATACGTTATTCGATATACGTTATACGTTATACATTACATGTTATACGTTATACGTTATACGTTATACGTTATACGTTATACGTTATACGTTATACGTTATACGTTATACGTTATACGTTATACGTCATACGTTATACGTTATTCGTAATACGTTATACGTGATACGCTATACGTTATACGTTATACGTTATACGTTATACGTTGTACGTTATACGTTATACGTTATACGTTATTCGTTATACGTTATACGTTGTACATTACATGTTATACGTTATACGTTATACGTTATACGTTATACGTTATACGTTATACGTCATACGTTATACGTTATTCGTAATACGTTATACGTGATGCGTTATACGTTATACGTTATTCGTTATACGTTATACGTTATACGTTATACATTACATGTTATACGTTATACGTTATACGTTATACGTTATACGTTATACGTTATACGTTATACGTTATACGTTATACGTTATACGTTATACGTTATACGTTATACGTTATACGTTATACGTTATACGTTATACGTTATACGTTATACGTTATACGTTATACGTTATACGTTGTACGTTATACGTTGTACGTTATACGTTATACGTTATACGTTATACGTTATACGTTATACGTTATACGTTATACGTTATACGTTATACGTTATACGTTATACGTTATACGTTATACGTTATACGTTATACGTTGTACGTTATACGTCATACGTTATATGTTATTCGTTATACGTTATACGTTATACATTACATGTTATACGTTATACGTTGTACGTTATACGTTATACGTTATACGTTATACGTTATACTTTATACGTTATACGTTATACGTTATACGTTATACGTTATACGTTATACGTTATACGTTATACGTTATACGTTATACGTTATACGTTATACGTTATACGTTATACGTTATACGTTATACGTTATACGTTATACGTTATACGTTATACGTTATACGTCATACGTTATACGTTATTCGTAATACGTTATACGTGATACGTTATACGTTGTACGTTATACGTTACACGTTATACGTTATACGTTATACGTTATTCGTTATACGTTATACGTTATACATTACATGTTATACGTTATACGTTATACGTTATACGTTATACGTTGTACGTTGTACGTTGTACGTTATACGTTATACGTTATACGTTATACGTTATACGTTATACGTTATACGTTATACGTTATACGTTATACGTTATACGTTATACGTTATTCGTTATACGTTATACGTTATACATTACATGTTATACGTTATACGTTATACGTTGTACGTTATACGTTATACGTTATACGTTATACGTTATACGTTATACGTTATACGTTATACGTTATACGTTATACGTTATACGTTATACGTTATACGTTATACGTTATAGGTCATGCGTTATACGTTTTACGTTATTCGTTATACGTTATCCGTTACATGTTATACGTTATACGTTATACGTTATACGTTATTCGTTATACGTTATACGTTATACGTTGTACGTTGTACGTTGTACGTTATACGTTATACGTTGTACGTTATACGTTATACGTTCTACGTTATTCGTTATACGTTATACGTTATACATTACATGTTATACGTTATACGTTATACGTTATACGTTATACGTTATACGTTATTCGTTATACGTTATACGTTATACATTACATGTTTTACGTTATACGTTATACGTTATACGTTATACGTTATACGTTATACGTTATACGTTATACGTTACACATTATACGTTATACGTTATACATTACATGTTATACGTTATACGTTATACGTTATACGTTATACGTTATACGTCATAGGTTATACGTTATATGTTATACGTTATACGTTATACGTAATACGATATACGTTATACGTTATACGTTATACGTCATACGTTATACGTTATAGGTGTTACGTTATACGTTATACGTTATACGTTATACGTTATTCGTGATACGTTATACGTGATACGTTATACGTTATACGTTATACGATATACGTTATACGTTATACGTTATACGTTATACGTTATACGTTATACGTTATACGTCATACGTTATACGTCATTCGTAATACGTCATACGTGATACGTTATACGTTGTACGTTATACGTTATACGTTATACGTTATACGTTATACGTTATACGTTATACGTTATACGTTATACGTTATACGTTATACGTTATACGTTATACGTTATACGTTATACGTTATACGTTATACGTTATACGTTATACGTTATACGTTATACGTTATACGTTATACGTTATACGTTATACGTTGTACGTTGTACGTTGTACGTTATACTTTATACGTTATACGTTATACGTTATACGTTATACGTTATACGTTATACGTTATACGTTATACGTTATACGTTATACGTTATACGTTATACGTTATACGTTATACGTTATACGTTGTACGTTATACGTTATACGTTATACGTTATTCGTTATACGTTATACGTTATACATTACATGTTATACGTTATACGTTACACGTTATACGTTATACGTTATACGATATACGTTATACGTTATACGTTGTACGCTATACGTTATACTTTATACGTTATAGGTGTTACGTTATACGTTATACGTTATACGTTATTCGTAATACGTTATACGTGATACGTTATACGTTATACGTTATACGTTATACGTTATACGTTATACGTTATACGTTATACGTTATACGTTATACGTCATACGTTATACGTTATTCGTAATACGTTATACGTGATACGTTATACGTTGTACGTTATACGTTACACGTTATACGTTATACGTTATACGTTATTCGTTATACGTTATACGTTATACATTACATGTTATACGTTATACGTTATACGTTATACGTTATACGTTGTACGTTGTACGTTGTACGTTATACGTTATACGTTATACGTTATACGTTATACGTTATACGTTATACGTTATACGTTATACGTTATACGTTATACGTTATACGTTATTCGTTATACGTTATACGTTATACATTACATGTTATACGTTATACGTTATACGTTGTACGTTATACGTTATACGTTATACGTTATACGTTATACGTTATACGTTATACGTTATACGTTATACGTTATACGTTATACGTTATACGTTATACGTTATACGTTATACGTCATGCGTTATACGTTTTACGTTATTCGTTATACGTTATCCGTTACATGTTATACGTTATACGTTATACGTTATACGTTATTCGTTATACGTTATACGTTATACGTTGTACGTTGTACGTTGTACGTTATACGTTATACGTTGTACGTTATACGTTATACGTTCTACGTTATTCGTTATACGTTATACGTTATACATTACATGTTATACGTTATACGTTATACGTTATACGTTATACGTTATACGTTATTCGTTATACGTTATACGTTATACATTACATGTTTTACGTTATACGTTATACGTTATACGTTATACGTTATACGTTATACGTTATACGTTATACGTTACACATTATACGTTATACGTTATACATTACATGTTATACGTTATACGTTATACGTTATACGTTATACGTAATACGTCATAGGTTATACGTTATATGTTATACGTTATACGTTATACGTAATACGATATACGTTATACGTTATACGTTATACGTCATACGTTATACGTTATAGGTGTTACGTTATACGTTATACGTTATACGTTATACGTTATTCGTGATACGTTATACGTGATACGTTATACGTTATACGTTATACGATATACGTTATACGTTATACGTTATACGTTATACGTTATACGTTATACGTTATACGTCATACGTTATACGTCATTCGTAATACGTCATACGTGATACGTTATACGTTGTACGTTATACGTTATACGTTATACGTTATACGTTATACGTTATACGTTATACGTTATACGTTATACGTTATACGTTATACGTTATACGTTATACGTTATACGTTATACGTTATACGTTATACGTTATACGTTATACGTTATACGTTATACGTTATACGTTATACGTTATACGTTATACGTTGTACGTTGTACGTTGTACGTTATACTTTATACGTTATACGTTATACGTTATACGTTATACGTTATACGTTATACGTTATACGTTATACGTTATACATTATACGTTATACGTTATACGTTATACGTTATACGTTATACGTTGTACGTTATACGTTATACGTTATACGTTATTCGTTATACGTTATACGTTATACATTACATGTTATACGTTATACGTTACACGTTATACGTTATACGTTATACGATATACGTTATACGTTATACGTTGTACGCTATACGTTATACTTTATACGTTATAGGTGTTACGTTATACGTTATACGTTATACGTTATTCGTAATACGTTATACGTGATACGTTATACGTTGTACGTTATACGTTATACGTTATACGTTACACATTATACGTTATACGTTATACATTACATGTTATACGTTATACGTTATACGTTATACGTTATACGTTATACGTCATAGGTTATACGTTATATGTTATACGTTATACGTCATACGTAATACGTTATACGTTATACGTTATACGTTATACGTCATACGTTATACGTTATAGGTGTTACGTTATACGTTATACGTTATACGTTATACGTTATTCGTAATACGTTATACGTGATACGTTATACGTTGTACGTTATACGTTATACGTTATACGTTATACATTATACGTTATACGTTATACATTACATGTTATACGTTATACGTTATACGTTATACGTTATACGTTATACGTTATACGTTATACGTTATACGTTATACGTTATACGTTATACGTTATACGTTATACGTTATACGTTATACGTTATACGTTATACGTTATACATTATACGTTATACTTTATACGTCATGCGTTATACGTTTTACGTTATTCGTTATACGTTATCCGTTACACGTTATACGTTATACGTTATACGTTATACGTTATACGTTACACATTATACGTTATACGTTATACATTACATGTTATACGTTATACGTTATACGTTATACGTTATACGTTATACGTCATAGGTTATACGTTATATGTTATACGTTATACGTTATACGTAATACGTTATACGTTATACGTTATACGTTATACGTCATACGTTATACGTTATAGGTGTTACGTTATACGTTATACGTTATACGTTATACGTTATTCGTAATTCGTTATACGTGATACGTTATACGTTGTACGTTATACGTTATACGTTATACGTTATACATTATACGTTATACGTTATACATTACATGTTATACGTTATACGTTATACGTTATACGTTATACGTTATACGTTATACGTTATACGTTATTCGTTATACGTTATACGTTATACGTTATACGTTATACGTTATACGTTATACGTTATACGTTATACATTATAGGTTATACGTTATACGTCATGCGTTATACGTTTTACGTTATTCGTTATACGTTATCCGTTACACGTTATACGTTATACGTTATACGTTATACGTTATACGTCATACGTTATACGTTATTCGTAATACGTTATACGTGATACGTTATACGTTGTACGTTATACGTTATACGTTATACGTTATAAGTTATACGTTATACGTCATAGGTTATACGGATTATACGTTATACGTTATACGTTATACGTTATTCGTTATACGTTATACGTTATACGTTATACGTTATACGTTATGAGTTATACGTTATACGTTATACGTTATACGTTATACGTTATACGTTATACGTTATACGTTATACGTTATACGTTATACGTTATACGTTATACGTAATACGTTATACGTTATACGTTATACGTTATACGTCATACGTTATACGTTATAGGTGTTACGTTATACGTTATACGTTATACGTTATACGTTATACGTTACACATTATACGTTATACGTTATACATTACATGTTATACGTTATACGTTATACGTTATACGTTATACGTTATACGTTATACGTTATACGTTATACGTTATACGTTATACGTTATACGTTGTACGTTATACGTTATACGTTATATGTTATTCGTTATACGTTATACGTTATACATTACTTGTTATACGTTATACGTTATACGTTATACGTAATACGTTATACGTTATACGTTATACGTTATACGTCATACGTTATACGTTATAGGTGTTACGTTATACGTTATACGTTATACGTTATACGTTATTCGTAATACGTTATACGTGATACGTTATACGTTATACGTTGTACGTTATACGTTATACGTTATACGTTATACGTTATTCGTTATACGTTATACGTTATACATTACATGTTTTACGTTATACGTTATACGTTATACGTTATACGTTATACGTTATACGTTATACGTTATACGTTATACGTTATACGTTATACGTTATAGGTCATACGTTATACGTCATTCGTAATACGTTATACGTGATACGTTATACGTTGTACGTTATACGTTATACGTTATACGTTATACGTTATACGTTATACGTTATACGTTGTACGTTATACGTTATACGTTATACGTTATACGTTATTCGTTATACGTTATACGTTATACATTGCATGTTTTACGTTATACGTTATACGTTATACGTTATACGTTATACGTTATACGTTATACGTTATACGTTATACGTTATACGTTATACGTTATACGTCATACGTTATACGTCATTCGTAATACGTTATACGCGATACGTTATACGTTGTACGTTATACGTTATACGTTATACGTTATACGTTATACGTTATACGTTATACGTTATACGTTATACGTTATACGTTATACGTTATACGTTATACGTTATACGTTGTACGTTATACGTTATACGTTATACGTTATACGTTATACGTTATACGTTGTACGTTGTACGTTGTACGTTGTACGTTGTACGTTGTACGTTGTACGTTATACGTTATACGTTATACGTTATACGTTATACGTTATACGTTATACGTTATACGTTATACGTTATACGTTATACGTTATACGTTATACGTTGTACGTTATACGTTATACGTTATACGTTATTCGTTATACGTTATACGTTATACATTACATGTTATACGTTATACGTTATACGTTATACGTTATACGTTATACGTTATACGTTATACGTTATACTTTATACGTTATACGTTATACGTTATACGTTATGCGTTATACGTTATACGTTATACGTTACACGTTATACGTTATACGTTATACGATATACGTTATACGTTATACGTTGTACGCTATACGTTATACTCTATACGTTATAGGTGTTACGTTATACGTTATACGTTATACGTTATTCGTAATACGTTATACGTGATACGTTATACGTTGTACGTTATACGTTATACGTTATACGTTACACATTATACGTTATACGTTATACATTACATGTTATACGTTATACGTTATACGTTACACATTATACGTTATACGTTATACATTACATGTTATACGTTATACGTTATACGTTACACGTTATACGTTATACGTTATACGTTATGCGTTATACGTTGTACGCTATACGTTATACTCTATACGTTATAGGTGTTACGTTATACGTTATACGTTATACGTTATTCGTAATACGTTATACGTGATACGTTATACGTTGTACGTTATACGTTATACGTTATACGTTACACATTATACGTTATACGTTATACATTACATGTTATACGTTATACGTTATACGTTACACATTATACGTTATACGTTATACATTACATGTTATACGTTATACGTTATACGTTACACGTTATACGTTATACGTTATACGTTATGCGTTATACGTTATACGTTATACGTTATACGTTATACGTTATACGTTATACGTTATACGTTATACGTTATACGTTATACGTTATACGTTATACGTTATTCGATATACGTTATACGTTATACATTACATGTTATACGTTATACGTTATGCGTTATACGTTATGCGTTATACGTTATGCGTTATACGTTATACGTTATACGTTATACGTTATACGTTATACGTTATACGTTATACGTTATACGTTATACGTTATACGTTATACGTTATACGTTATACGTTATACGTTATACGTTATACGTTATACGTTATACGTTATACGTTATACGTTATACGATATACGTTATACGTTATACGTTGTACGCTATACGTTATACTTTATACGTTATTTGTTGTACGTTATACGTTGTACGTTATACGTTGTACGTTATACGTTGTACGTTATACGTTGTACGTTATACGTTATACGTTATACGTTATACGTTATACGTTATACGATATACGTTATACGTTATACGTTATACGTTATACGTTATACGTTGTACGTTATACGTTATACGTTATACGTTATACGTTATACGTTGTACGTTATACGTTATACGTTATACGTTATTCGATATACGTTATACGTTATACATTACATGTTATACGTTATACGTTATACGTTATACGTTATACGTTATACGTTATACGTTATACGTTATACGTTATACGTTATACGTTATACGTCATACGTTATACGTTATTCGTAATACGTTATACGTGATACGCTATACGTTATACGTTATACGTTATACGTTATACGTTGTACGTTATACGTTATACGTTATACGTTATTCGATATACGTTATACGTTATACATTACATGTTATACGTTATACGTTATACGTTATACGTTATACGTTATACGTTATACGTTATACGTTATACGTTATACGTTATACGTTATACGTCATACGTTATACGTTATTCGTAATACGTTATACGTGATACGCTATACGTTATACGTTATACGTTATACGTTATACGTTATACGTTATACGTTATACGTTATACGTTGTACGTTATACGTTGTACGTTATACGTTGTACGTTATACGTTATACGTTATACGTTATACGTTATACATACGTTATACGTTATAGGTTATACGTTATGAGTTATACGTTATACGTTATACGTTATACGTTATACGTTATACGTTATACGTTATACGTTATACGTTATACGTTATACGTTATACGTTATACGTTATACGTTATACGTTATACGTTATACGTTATACGTTATACGTTATACGTTATACGTTATACGTTATGCGTTATACGTTATGCGTTATACGTTATGCGTTATACGTTATGCGTTATACGTTATGCGTTATACGTTATGCGTTATACGTTATACGTTATACGTTATACGTTATACGTTATACGTTATACGTTATACGTTATACGTTATACGTTATACGTTATACGTTATACGTTATACGTCATACGTTATACGTTATTCGTAATACGTTATACGTGATACGTTATACGTTGTACGTTATACGTTATACGTTATACGTTATAAGTTATACGTTATACGTCATAGGTTATACGGATTATACGTTATACGTTATACGTTATACGTTATTCGTTATACGTTATACGTTATACGTTATACGTTATACGTTATGAGTTATACGTTATACGTTATACGTTATACGTTATACGTTATACGTTATACGTTATACGTTATACGTTATACGTTATACGTTATACGTTATACGTAATACGTTATACGTTATACGTTATACGTTATACGTCATACGTTATACGTTATAGGTGTTACGTTATACGTTATACGTTATACGTTATACGTTATACGTTACACATTATACGTTATACGTTATACATTACATGTTATACGTTATACGTTATACGTTATACGTTATACGTTATACGTTATACGTTATACGTTATACGTTATACGTTATACGTTATACGTTGTACGTTATACGTTATACGTTATATGTTATTCGTTATACGTTATACGTTATACATTACATGTTATACGTTATACGTTATACGTTATACGTAATACGTTATACGTTTTACGTTATACGTTATACGTCATACGTTATACGTTATAGGTGTTACGTTATACGTTATACGTTATACGTTATACGTTATTCGTAATACGTTATACGTGATACGTTATACGTTATACGTTGTACGTTATACGTTATACGTTATACGTTATACGTTATTCGTTATACGTTATACGTTATACATTACATGTTTTACGTTATACGTTATACGTTATACGTTATACGTTATACGTTATACGTTATACGTTATACGTTATACGTTATACGTTATACGTTATAGGTCATACGTTATACGTCATTCGTAATACGTTATACGTGATACGTTATACGTTGTACGTTATACGTTATACGTTATACGTTATACGTTATACGTTATACGTTATACGTTGTACGTTATACGTTATACGTTATACGTTATACGTTATTCGTTATACGTTATACGTTATACATTGCATGTTTTACGTTATACGTTATACGTTATACGTTATACGTTATACGTTATACGTTATACGTTATACGTTATACGTTATACGTTATACGTTATACGTCATACGTTATACGTCATTCGTAATACGTTATACGCGATACGTTATACGTTGTACGTTATACGTTATACGTTATACGTTATACGTTATACGTTATACGTTATACGTTATACGTTATACGTTATACGTTATACGTTATACGTTATACGTTATACGTTGTACGTTATACGTTATACGTTATACGTTATACGTTATACGTTATACGTTGTACGTTGTACGTTGTACGTTGTACGTTGTACGTTGTACGTTGTACGTTATACGTTATACGTTATACGTTATACGTTATACGTTATACGTTATACGTTATACGTTATACGTTATACGTTATACGTTATACGTTATACGTTGTACGTTATACGTTATACGTTATACGTTATTCGTTATACGTTATACGTTATACATTACATGTTATACGTTATACGTTATACGTTATACGTTATACGTTATACGTTGTACGTTATACGTTATACGTTATATGTTATTCGTTATACGTTATACGTTATACATTACATGTTATACGTTATACGTTATACGTTATACGTAATACGTTATACGTTTTACGTTATACGTTATACGTTATACGTTATACGTTATACGTTATACGTTATACGTTATACGTTATACGTTATACGTTATACGTTATACGTTATACGTTATACGTTATACGTTATACGTTATACGTTATACGTTATACGTTATGCGTTATACGTTATGCGTTATACGTTATGCGTTATACGTTATGCGTTATACGTTATGCGTTATACGTTATGCGTTATACGTTATACGTTATACGTTATACGTTATACGTTATACGTTATACGTTATACGTTATACGTTATACGTTATACGTTATACGTTATACGTTATACGTTATACGTTATACGTTATACGTCATACGTTATACGTTATTCGTAATACGTTATACGTGATACGTTATACGTTGTACGTTATACGTTATACGTTATACGTTATAAGTTATACGTTATACGTCATAGGTTATACGGATTATACGTTATACGTTATACGTTATACGTTATTCGTTATACGTTATACGTTATACGTTATACGTTATACGTTATGAGTTATACGTTATACGTTATACGTTATACGTTATACGTTATACGTTATACGTTATACGTTATACGTTATACGTTATACGTTATACGTTATACGTAATACGTTATACGTTATACGTTATACGTTATACGTCATACGTTATACGTTATAGGTGTTACGTTATACGTTATACGTTATACGTTATACGTTATACGTTACACATTATACGTTATACGTTATACATTACATGTTATACGTTATACGTTATACGTTATACGTTATACGTTATACGTTATACGTTATACGTTATACGTTATACGTTATACGTTATACGTTGTACGTTATACGTTATACGTTATATGTTATTCGTTATACGTTATACGTTATACATTACATGTTATACGTTATACGTTATACGTTATACGTAATACGTTATACGTTTTACGTTATACGTTATACGTCATACGTTATACGTTATAGGTGTTACGTTATACGTTATACGTTATACGTTATACGTTATTCGTAATACGTTATACGTGATACGTTATACGTTATACGTTGTACGTTATACGTTATACGTTATACGTTATACGTTATTCGTTATACGTTATACGTTATACATTACATGTTTTACGTTATACGTTATACGTTATACGTTATACGTTATACGTTATACGTTATACGTTATACGTTATACGTTATACGTTATACGTTATAGGTCATACGTTATACGTCATTCGTAATACGTTATACGTGATACGTTATACGTTGTACGTTATACGTTATACGTTATACGTTATACGTTATACGTTATACGTTATACGTTGTACGTTATACGTTATACGTTATACGTTATACGTTATTCGTTATACGTTATACGTTATACATTGCATGTTTTACGTTATACGTTATACGTTATACGTTATACGTTATACGTTATACGTTATACGTTATACGTTATACGTTATACGTTATACGTTATACGTTATACGTCATACGTTATACGTCATTCGTAATACGTTATACGCGATACGTTATACGTTGTACGTTATACGTTATACGTTATACGTTATACGTTATACGTTATACGTTATACGTTATACGTTATACGTTATACGTTATACGTTATACGTTATACGTTATACGTTGTACGTTATACGTTATACGTTATACGTTATACGTTATACGTTATACGTTGTACGTTGTACGTTGTACGTTGTACGTTGTACGTTGTACGTTGTACGTTATACGTTATACGTTATACGTTATACGTTATACGTTATACGTTATACGTTATACGTTATACGTTATACGTTATACGTTATACGTTATACGTTGTACGTTATACGTTATACGTTATACGTTATTCGTTATACGTTATACGTTATACATTACATGTTATACGTTATACGTTATACGTTATACGTTATACGTTATACGTTATACGTTATACGTTATACTTTATACGTTATACGTTATACGTTATACGTTATGCGTTATACGTTATACGTTATACGTTACACGTTATACGTTATACGTTATACGATATACGTTATACGTTATACGTTGTACGCTATACGTTATACTCTATACGTTATAGGTGTTACGTTATACGTTATACGTTATACGTTATTCGTAATACGTTATACGTGATACGTTATACGTTGTACGTTATACGTTATACGTTATACGTTATACGTTATACGTTATTCGATATACGTTATACGTTATACATTACATGTTATACGTTATACGTTATGCGTTATACGTTATGCGTTATACGTTATGCGTTATACGTTATACGTTATACGTTATACGTTATACGTTATACGTTATACGTTATACGTTATACGTTATACGTTATACGTTATACGTTATACGTTATACGTTATACGTTATACGTTATACGTTATACGTTATACGTTATACGTTATACGTTATACGTTATACGATATACGTTATACGTTATACGTTGTACGCTATACGTTATACTTTATACGTTATACGTTGTACGTTATACGTTGTACGTTATACGTTGTACGTTATACGTTGTACGTTATACGTTGTACGTTATACGTTATACGTTATACGTTATACGTTATACGTTATACGATATACGTTATACGTTATACGTTATACGTTATACGTTATACGTTGTACGTTATACGTTATACGTTATACGTTATACGTTATACGTTGTACGTTATACGTTATACGTTATACGTTATTCGATATACGTTATACGTTATACATTACATGTTATACGTTATACGTTATACGTTATACGTTATACGTTATACGTTATACGTTATACGTTATACGTTATACGTTATACGTTATACGTCATACGTTATACGTTATTCGTAATACGTTATACGTGATACGCTATACGTTATAGGTTATACGTTATACGTTATACGTTGTACGTTATACGTTATACGTTATACGTTATTCGTTATACGTTATACGTTGTACATTACATGTTATACGTTATACGTTATACGTTATACGTTATACGTTATACGTTATACGTTATACGTCATACGTTATACGTTATTCGTAATACGTTATACGTGATGCGTTATACGTTATACGTTATTCGTTATACGTTATACGTTATACGTTATACATTACATGTTATACGTTATACGTTATACGTTATACGTTATACGTTATACGTTATACGTTATACGTTATACGTTATACGTTATACGTTATACGTTATACGTTATACGTTATACGTTATACGTTATACGTTATACGTTATACGTTATACGTTATACGTTATACGTTATACGTTATACGTTCTACGTTATACGTTGTACGTTATACGTTGTACGTTATACGTTATACGTTATACGTTATACGTTATACGTTATACGTTATACGTTATACGTTATACGTTATACGTTATACGTTATACGTTATACGTTATACGTTGTACGTTATACGTTATACGTTATATGTTATTCGTTATACGTTATACGTTATACATTACATGTTATACGTTATACGTTGTACGTTATACGTTATACGTTATACGTTATACGTTATACGTTATACGTTATACTTTATACGTTATACGTTATACGTTATACGTTATACGTTATACGTTATACGTTATACGTTATACGTTATACGTTATACGTTATACGTTATACGTTATACGTTATACGTTATACGTTATACGTTATACGTTATTCGTTATACGTTATACGTTATACGTTATACGTTATACGTTATACGTTATACGTTATACGTTATACGTTATACGTTATTCGTTATACGTTATACGTTATACGTTATACATTACATGTTATACGTTATACGTTATACGTTATACGTTATACGTTATACGTTATACGTTATACGTTA
Organism: Ptiloglossa arizonensis; assembly: GCF_051014685.1. Taxonomy (NCBI): domain Eukaryota; kingdom Metazoa; phylum Arthropoda; class Insecta; order Hymenoptera; family Colletidae; genus Ptiloglossa; species Ptiloglossa arizonensis. Next base: position 923,371 of record NW_027478420.1, on the reverse strand, counting down.
TACGTTATACGTTATACGTTATACGTTATACGTTATACGTTATACGTTATACGTTATACGTTATACGTTATACGTTATACGTTATACGTTATACGTTATACGTTATACGTTATACGTTGTACGTTATACGTTGTACGTTATACGTTATACGTTATACGTTATACGTTATACGTTATACGTTATACGTTATACGTTATACGTTATACGTTATACGTTATACGTTATACGTTATACGTTGTACGTTATACGTTATACGTTATACGTTATACGTTATACGTTATACGTTATACGTTATACGTTATACGTTATACGTCATACGTTATACGTTATTCGTAATACGTTATACGTGATACGTTATACGTTGTACGTTATACGTTACACGTTATACGTTATACGTTATAAGTTATACGTTATACGTCATAGGTTATACGGATTATACGTTATACGTTATACGTTATACGTTATTCGTTATACGTTATACGTTATACGTTATAGGTTATACGTTATGAGTTATACGTTATACGTTATACGTTATACGTTATACGTTATACGTTATACGTTATACGTTATACGTTATACGTTATACGTTATACGTTATACGTTATACGTTATACGTTATACGTTATACGTTATACGTTATACGTTATACGTTATGCGTTATACGTTATGCGTTATACGTTATGCGTTATACGTTATGCGTTATACGTTATGCGTTATACGTTATGCGTTATACGTTATGCGTTATACGTTATACGTTGTACGTTATACGTTATACGTTATACGTTATACGTTATACGTTATACGATATACGTTATACGTTATACGTTATACGTTATACGTTATACGTTGTACGTTATACGTTATACGTTATACGTTATACGTTATACGTTATACATTACATGTTATACGTTATACGTTATAGGTTATACGTTATACGTTATACGTTATACGTTATACGTTATACGTTATACGTTATACGTTATACGTTATACGTTATACGTTACACGTTATACGTTGTACGTTATACGTTATACGTTATACGTTATTCGATATACGTTATACGTTATACATTACATGTTATACGTTATACGTTATACGTTATACGTTATACGTTATACGTCATACGTTATACGTTATTCGTAATACGTTATACGTGATACGTTATACGTTGTACGTTATACGTTATACGTTATACGTTATAAGTTATACGTTATACGTCATAGGTTATACGGATTATACGTTATACGTTATACGTTATACGTTATTCGTTATACGTTATACGTTATACGTTATACGTTATACGTTATGAGTTATACGTTATACGTTATACGTTATACGTTATACGTTATACGTTATACGTTATACGTTATACGTTATACGTTATACGTTATACGTTATACGTTATACGTTATACGTTATACGTTATACGTTATACGTTATACGTTATACGTTATGCGTTATACGTTATGCGTTATACGTTATGCGTTATACGTTATGCGTTATACGTTATGCGTTATACGTTATGCGTTATACGTTATACGTTATACGTTATACGTTATACGTTATACGTTATACGTTATACGTTATACGTTATACGTTATACGTTATACGTTATACGTTATACGTTGTACGTTATACGTTGTACGTTATACGTTGTACGTTATACGTTATACGTTATACGTTATACATTACATGTTATACGTTATACGTTATACGTTATACGTTATACGTTATACGTTATACGTTATACGTTATACGTTATACGTTATACGTTATACGTTATACGTTATACGTTATACGTTATACGTTATACGTTATACGTTATACGTTATACGTTATACGTTATACGTTATACGTTATACGTTGTACGTTATACGTTATACGTTATACGTTATACGTTATACGTTATACGTTATACGTTATACGTTATACGTTATACGTTATACGTTATACGTCATACGTTATACGTTATTCGTAATACGTTATACGTGATACGTTATACGTTGTACGTTATACGTTATACGTTATACGTTATAAGTTATACGTTATACGTCATAGGTTATACGGATTATACGTTATACGTTATACGTTATACGTTATTCGTTATACGTTATACGTTATACGTTATACGTTATACGTTATGAGTTATACGTTATACGTTATACGTTATACGTTATACGTTATACGTTATACGTTATACGTTATACGTTATACGTTATACGTTATACGTTATACGTTATACGTTATACGTTATACGTTATACGTTATACGTTATACGTTATCCGTTATACGTTATGCGTTATACGTTATGCGTTATACGTTATGCGTTATACGTTATACGTTATACGTTATACGTTATACGTTATACGTTATGAGTTATACGTTATACGTTATACGTTATACGTTATACGTTATACGTTATACGTTATACGTTATACGTCATACGTTATACGTTATTCGTAATACGTTATACGTGATGCGTTATACGTTATACGTTATTCGTTATACGTTATACGTTATACGTTATACATTACATGTTATACGTTATACGTTATACGTTATACGTTATACGTTATACGTTATACGTTATACGTTATACGTTATACGTTATACGTTATACGTTATACGTTATACGTTATACGTTATACGTTATACGTTATACGTTATACGTTATACGTTATACGTTGTACGTTATACGTTGTACGTTATACGTTGTACGTTATACGTTGTACGTTATACGTTGTACGTTATACGTTATACGTTATACGTTATACGTTATACGTTATACGTTATACGTTATACGTTATACGTTATACGTTATACGTTATACGTTATACGTTGTACGTTATACGTTATACGTTATTTGTTATTCGTTATACGTTATACGTTATACATTACATGTTATACGTTATACGTTGTACGTTATACGTTATACGTTATACGTTATACGTTATACTTTATACGTTATACGTTATACGTTATACGTTATACGTTATACGTTATACGCTATACGTTATACGTTATACGTTATACGTTATACGTTATACGTTATACGTTATACGTTATACGTTATACGTTATACGTTATACGTTATACGTTATACGTCATACGTTATACGTTATTCGTAATACGTTATACGTGATACGTTATACGTTGTACGTTATACGTTATACGTTATACGTTATAAGTTATACGTTATACGTCATAGGTTATACGGATTATACGTTATACGTTATACGTTATACGTTATTCGTTATACGTTATACGTTATACGTTATACGTTATACGTTATGAGTTATACGTTATACGTTATACGTTATACGTTATACGTTATACGTTATACGTTATACGTTATACGTTATACGTTATACGTTATACGTTATACGTTATACGTTATACGTTATACGTTATATTTTATACGTTATACGTTATACGTTATACGTTATACGTTATGCGTTATACGTTATGCGTTATACGTTATGCGTTATACGTTATGCGTTATACGTTATACGTTATACGTTATACGTTATACGTTATACGTTATACGTTATACGTTATACGTTATACGTTATACGTTATACGTTATACGTTGTACGTTATACGTTGTACGTTATACGTTGTACGTTATACGTTGTACGTTATACGTTGTACGTTATACGTTGTACGTTATACGTTCTACGTTATACGTTATACGTTATACGTTATACGTTATACGTTATACGTTATACGTTATACGTTATACGTTATACGTTATACGTTATACGTTATACGTTGTTCGTTATACGTTATACGTTATACGTTATGCGTTATACGTTATACGTTATACGTTATACGATATACGTTATACGTTATCCGTTATACGTTATGCGTTATAGGATATACGTTATACGTTATACGTTATACGTTATACGTTATACGATATACGTTATACGTTATACGTTATACGTTATACGTTATACGTTATACGTTATACGTTATACGTTATACGTTATACGTTATACGTTATACGTTATACGTTATACGTTATACGTTATACGTTATACGTTATACGTTATACGTTATACGTTATACGTTATACGTTATACGTTATACGTTATGCGTTATAGGATATACGTTATACGTTATACGTTATACGTTATACGTTGTACGTTATACGTTATACGTTATACGTTATACGATATACGTTATACGTTATACGTTATACGTTATACGTTAAACGTTATACGTTATACGTTATTCGTTATACGTTATACGTTATACGTTATACGTTATGCGTTATACGTTATACGTTATACGTTATACGATATACGTTATACGTTATCCGTTATACGTTATGCGTTATAGGATATACGTTATACGTTATACGTTATACGTTATACGTTATACGATATACGTTATACGTTATACGTTATACGTTATACGTTATACGTTATACGTTATACGTTATACGTTATACGTTATACGTTATACGTTATACGTTATACGTTATACGTTATACGTTATACGTTATACGTTATACGTTACGCGTTATACGCTATACGTTATGCGCTATAGGTCATACCTTATACGTGATACGTCATACGTTATACGGTATACGTTATGCGTTATTCGCTATACGTTATGCGTTATAGGATATACGTTATGCGTTATAGGATATAGGTTATACGTGATACGTTGTACGTTATACGTTATACGTTATACGTTATACGTTATACGTTATACGTTATACGTTATACGTTATACGTTATACGTTATACGTTAAACGGTATACGTTATACGTTATACGTTATACGATATACGTTATACGTTATGCGTTGTACGTTATACGTTGTACGTTATACGTTATACGTTATACGTTATACGTTATACGTTATACGTTATACGTTATACGTTATACGTTATACGTTATACGTTATACGTTATACGTTATACGTTATACGTTATACGTTATACGTTATGCGTTATACGCTATACGTTATGCGTTATAGGATATACGTTATACGTTACAGGTTATACGTTATGCGTTATACGTTATACGTTATACGTTATACGTTATACGTTGTACGTTATACGTTATACGTTATACGTTATACGTTGTACGTTATACGTTATACGTTATTCGTTATATGTTATACGTTATACGTTATACGTTATACGTTATACGTTACTCGTTATGCGTAATATGTAATACAATTTTACGTTTTACGGTATTCGTTATACGTTATACGATATACGTTATACGTTATACGTTATACGTTATATGTTATGCGTTATACGTCATACGTTATACGTTATACGTTATGCGTTATACGCTATACGTTATGCGTTATAGGATATACGTTATACGTTACAGGTTATACGTTATACGTTATACTTTATACGTTATACGTTATACGTTATACGTTATACGTTATACGTTATACGTTATACGTTATACGTTATACGTTATACGTTATACGTTATACGTTATACGTTATACGTTATGCGTTATACGCTATACGTTATGCGTTATAGGATATACGTTATACGTTACAGGTTATACGTTATACGTTATACTTTATACGTTATACGTTTGACGTTATACGTCATACGTTATACGTTATATGTTATGCGTTATACGTTATACGTTATACGTTATACGTTATGCGTTATACGCTATACGTTATGCGTTATAGGATATACGTTATACGTTACAGGTTATACGTTATACGTTATACTTTATACGTTATACGTTATACGTTATACGTTATACGTTATACGTTATACGTTATACGTTATACGTTATACGTTATACGTTATACGTTGTACGTTATACGTTATACGTTACTCGTTATGCGTAATATGTAATACAATTTTACGTTTTACGGTATTCGTTATACGTTATACGATATACGTTATACGTTATACGTTATACGTTATATGTTATGCGTTATACGTTATACGTTATACGTTATACGTTATGCGTTATACGCTATACGTTATGCGTTATAGGATATACGTTATACGTTACAGGTTATACGTTATACGTTATACTTTATACGTTATACGTTATACGTTATACGTTATACGTTATACGTTATACGTTATACGTTATACGTTATACGTTATACGTTATACGTTGTACGTTATACGTTATACGTTACTCGTTATGCGTAATATGTAATACAATTTTACGTTTTACGGTATTCGTTATACGTTATACGATATACGTTATACGTTATACGTTATACGTTATATGTTATGCGTTATACGTTATACGTTATACGTTATACGTTATGCGTTATACGCTATACGTTATGCGTTATAGGATATACGTTATACGTTACAGGTTATACGTTATACGTTATACTTTATACGTTATACGTTATACGTTATACGTTATACGTTATACGTTATACGTTATACGTTATATGTTATACGTTATACGTTATACGTTATACGTTTGACGTTATACGTCATACGGTATACGTTATGCGTTATAGGATATACGTTATACGTTATACGTTATACGTTATACGTTATACGTTATACGTTATACGTTATACGTTATACGTTATACGTTATACGTTATACGTTATACGTTATACGTTATACGTTATACGTTATACGTTATACGTTATACCATATACGTTATACGTTATACGTTATACGTTATACGTTATACGTTATACGTTAAACGTTATACGTTATACGTTATACGTTATACGTTATACGCTATACGTTATACGTTGTACGTTATGCGTTATACGTTATGCGTTATACGTTATACGTTATACGTTATACGTTGTACGTTATACGTTATACGTTATACGTTATACGTTATACGTTATTCGTTATACGTTATACGTTATACGTTATACGTTATACGTTAAACGTTATACGTTATACGTTATACGTTATACGTTATACGTTATACGTTATACGTTATACGTTATACGATATACGTTATATGTTATACGTTATACGTTATACGTTATACGTTATACGTTATACGTTATACGTTATACGTTATACGTTATACGTTATACGTTATACGTTATACGTTATACGTTATACGTTATGCGTTATACGCTATACGTTATGCGTTATAGGATATACGTTATACGTTACAGGTTATACGTTATACGTTATACTTTATACGTTATACGTTATACGTTATACGTTATACGTTATATGTTATACGTTATACGTTATACGTTATACGTTTGACGTTATACGTTATACGGTATACGTTATGCGTTATAGGATATACGTTATACGTTATACGTTATACGTTATACGTTATACGTTATACGTTATACGTTATACGTTATACGTTATACGTTATACGTTATACGTTATACGTTATACGTTATACGTTACGCGTTATACGCTATACGTTATGCGCTATAGGTCATACCTTATACGTGACACGTCATACGTTATACGTTATACGTTATACGTTATTCGTTATACGTTATACGTCATACGTTATACGTTATACGTTATACGTTATACGTTATACGTTATACGTTATACGTTATACGTTATACGTTATACGTTATACGTTATACGTTATACGTTATACGTTATACGTTATACGTTATACGTTATACGTTATACTTTATACGTTATACGTTATACGTTTGACGTTATACGTTATACGGTATACGTTATGCGTTATAGGATATACGTTATACGTTATACGTTATACGTTATACGTTATACGTTATACGTTATACGTTATACGTTATACGTTATACGTTATACGTTATACGTTATACGTTATACGTTATACGTTATACGTTAAACGTTATACGTTAAACGTTATTCGTTATACGTTATACGTTATACGTTATACGTTATGCGTTATACGTTATACGTTATACGTTATACGTTATACGTTATACGATATACGTTATACGTTATCCGTTATACGTTATGCGTTATAGGATATACGTTATACGTTATACGTTATACGTTATACGTTATACGATATACGTTATACGTTATACGTTATACGTTATACGTTATACGTTATACGTTATACGTTATACGTTATACGTTATACGTTATACGTTATACGTTATACGTTATACGTTACGCGTTATACGCTATACGTTATGCGCTATAGGTCATACCTTATACGTGATACGTCATACGTTATACGGTATACGTTATGCGTTATTCGCTATACGTTATGCGTGATAGGATATACGTTATGCGTTATACTTTATACGTTATACGTTATACGTTATACGTTATACGTTATACGTTATACGTTATACGTTATATGTTATACGTTATACGTTATACGTTATACGTTTGACGTTATACGTCATACGGTATACGTTATGCGTTATAGGATATACGTTATACGTTATACGTTATACGTTATACGTTATACGTTATACGTTATACGTTATACGTTATACGTTATACGTTATACGTTATACGTTATACGTTATACGTTATACGTTATACGTTATACGTTATACGTTATACGTTATACGTTATACGTTATACGTTATACGTTATACGTTATACGTTATACGTTATACGTTATACGTTATACGTTAAACGTTATACGTTATACGTTATACGTTATACGTTATACGCTATACGTTATACGTTATACGTTATACGTTATACGTTGTACGTTATACGTTATACGTTATACGTTATACGTTATACGTTATTCGTTATACGTTATACGTTATACGTTATACGTTATACGTTAAACGTTATACGTTATACGTTATACGTTATACGTTATACGTTATACGTTATACGTTATACGTTATACGTTATACGTTATACGCTATACGTTATACGTTGTACGTTATACGTTATCCGTTATACGTTATGCGTTATAGGATATACGTTATACGTTATACGTTATACGTTATACGTTATACGATATACGTTATACGTTATACGTTATACGTTATACGTTATACGTTATACGTTATACGTTATGCGTTATACGTTATACGTTATACGTTATACGATATACGTTATACGTTATCCGTTATACGTTATGCGTTATAGGATATACGTTATACGTTATACGTTATTCGTTATACGTCATACGGTATACGTTATGCGTTATAGGATATACGTTATACGTTATACGTTATACGTTATACGTTATACGTTATACGTTATGCGTTATACGTTATACGTTATACGTTATACGATATACGTTATACGTTATCCGTTATACGTTATGCGTTATAGGATATACGTTATACGTTATACGTTATACGTTATACGTTATACGATATACGTTATACGTTATACGTTATACGTTATACGTTATACGTTATACGTTATACGTTATACGTTATACGTTATACGTTATACGTTATACGTTATACGTTACGCGTTATACGCTATACGTTATGCGCTATAGGTCATACCTTATACGTGATACGTCATACGTTATACGGTATACGTTATGCGTTATTCGCTATACGTTATGCGTGATAGGATATACGTTATGCGTTATACTTTATACGTTATACGTTATACGTTATACGTTATACGTTATACGTTATACGTTATACGTTATATGTTATACGTTATACGTTATACGTTATACGTTTGACGTTATACGTCATACGGTATACGTTATGCGTTATAGGATATACGTTATACGTTATACGTTATACGTTATACGTTATACGTTATACGTTATACGTTATACGTTATACGTTATACGTTATACGTTATACGTTATACGTTATACGTTATACGTTATACGTTATACGTTATACGTTATACGTTATACGTTATACGTTATACGTTATACGTTATACGATATACGTTATACGTTATACGTTATACGTTATACGTTAAACGTTATACGTTATACGTTATACGTTATACGTTATACGCTATACGTTATACGTTGTACGTTATACGTTATACGTTATACGTTATACGTTATACGTTATACGTTATACGTTATACGTTACGCGTTATACGCTATACGTTATGCGCTATAGGTCATACCTTATACGTGATACGTCATACGTTATACGGTATACGTTATGCGTTATTCGCTATACGTTATGCGTGATAGGATATACGTTATGCGTTATACTTTATACGTTATACGTTATACGTTATACGTTATACGTTATACGTTATACGTTATACGTTATATGTTATACGTTATACGTTATACGTTATACGTTTGACGTTATACGTCATACGGTATACGTTATGCGTAATAGGATATACGTTATACGTTATACGTTATACGTTATACGTTATACGTTATACGTTATACGTTATACGTTATACGTTATACGTTATACGTTATACGTTATACGTTATACGTTATACGTTATACGTTATACGTTATACGTTATACGTTATACGTTATACGTTATACGTTATACGTTATACGTTATACGTTAAACGTTATACGTTATACGTTATACGTTATACGTTATACGCTATACGTTATACGTTGTACGTTATGCGTTATACGTTATGCGTTATACGTTATACGTTATACGTTATACGTTGTACGTTATACGTTATACGTTATACGTTATACGTTATACGTTATTCGTTATACGTTATACGTTATACGTTATACGTTATACGTTAAACGTTATACGTTATACGTTAAACGTTATACGTTATACGTTATACGTTATACGTTATACGTTATACGTTATACGTTATACGTTATACGTTATACGTTATACGTTATACGTTATACGTTATACGTTATACGTTATACGTTATACGTTATACGTTATACGTTATACGTTATACGTTATACGTTATACGTTATACGTTATACGTTATGCGTTATACGCTATACGTTATGCGTTATAGGATATACGTTATACGTTACAGGTTATACGTTATACGTTATACTTTATACGTTATACGTTATACGTTATACGTTATACGTTATATGTTATACGTTATACGTTATACGTTATACGTTTGACGTTATACGTTATACGGTATACGTTATGCGTTATAGGATATACGTTATACGTTATACGTTATACGTTATACGTTATACGTTATACGTTATACGTTATACGTTATACGTTATACGTTATACGTTAAACGTTATACGTTATACGTTATACGTTATACGTTATACGTTATACGTTATACGTTATACGTTATACGTTATACGTTATACGTTATACGTTATACGTTATACGTTATACGTTATACGTTATACGTTATACGTTATACGTTATACGTTATACGTTATACGTTATACGTTATACGTTATACGTTATGCGTTATACGCTATACGTTATGCGTTATAGGATATACGTTATACGTTACAGGTTATACGTTATACGTTATACTTTATACGTTATACGTTATACGTTATACGTTATACGTTATATGTTATACGTTATACGTTATACGTTATACGTTTGACGTTATACGTTATACGGTATACGTTATGCGTTATAGGATATACGTTATACGTTATACGTTATACGTTATACGTTATACGTTATACGTTATACGTTATACGTTATACGTTATACGTTATACGTTATACGTTATACGTTATACGTTATACGTTATACGTTACGCGTTATACGCTATACGTTATGCGCTATAGGTCATACCTTATACGTGATACGTCATACGTTATACGTTATACGTTATACGTTATTCGTTATACGTTATACGTTATACGTTATACGTTATACGTTATACGTTATACGTTATACGTTATACGTTATACGTTATACGTTATACGTTATACGTTATACGTTATACGTTATACGTTATACGTTATACGTTATACTTTATACGTTATACGTTATAGGTTATACGTTTGACGTTATACGTTATACGGTATACGTTATGCGTTATACGTTATTCGTTATACGTTATACGTTATACGTTATACGTTATACGTTAAACGTTATACGTTATACGTTATACGTTATACGTTATACGTTATACGTTATACGTTATACGTTATACGTTATACGTTATACGTTATACGTTATACGTTATACGTTATACGTTATACGTTATACGTTATACGTTACGCGTTATACGCTATACGTTATGCGCTATAGGTCATACCTTATACGTTATACTTTATACGTTATACGTTATACGTTATACGTTATACGTTATATGTTATACGTTATACGTTATACGTTATACGTTTGACGTTATACGTTATACGGTATACGTTATGCGTTATAGGATATACGTTATACGTTATACGTTATACGTTATACGTTATACGTTATACGTTATACGTTATACGTTATACGTTACGCGTTATACGCTATACGTTTTGCGCTATAGGTCATACCTTATACGTGATACGTCATACGTTATACGTTATACGTTATACGTTATTCGTTATACATTATACGTTATACGTTATACGTTATACGTTATACGTTATACGTTATACGTTATACGTTATACGTCATACGTTATACGTTATACGTTATACGTTATACGTTATACGTTATACGTTATACGTTATACGTTATACGTTATACGTTATACGTTATACGTTATACGTTATACGTTATACGTTATGCGTTATACGCTACACGTTATGCGTTATAGGATATACGTTATACGTTACAGGTTATACGTTATACGTTATACTTTATACGTTATACGTTATACGTTATACGTTATACGTTATACGTTATACGTTATACGTTATATGTTATACGTTATACGTTATACGTTATACGTTTGACGTTATACGTTATACGGTATACGTTATGCGTTATAGGATATACGTTATACGTTATACGTTATACGTTATACGTTATACGTTATACGTTATACGTTATACGTTATACGTTATACGTTATACGTTATACGTTATACGTTATACGTTATACGTTATACGTTATACGTTATACGTTATACGTTATACGTTATACGTTATACGTTATACGTTATACGTTACGCGTTATACGCTGTACGTTATGCGCTATAGGTCATACCTTATACGTGATACGTCATACGTTATACGTTATACGTTATACGTTATTCGTTATACGTTATACGTTATACGTTATACGTTATACGTTATACGTTATACGTTATACGTTATACGTTATACGTTATACGTTATACGTTATACGTTATACGTTATACGTTATACGTTATACGTTATACGTTATACGTTATACGTTATACGTTATACGTTATACGTTATACGTTAAACGTTATACGTTATACGTTATACGTTATACGTTATAGGTTATACGTTATACGTTATACGTTATGCGTTATACGTTATACGTTATACGTTATACGTTATACGTTGTACGTTATACGTTATACGTTATACGTTATACGTTGTACGTTATACGTTATACGTTATTCGTTATATGTTATACGTTATACGTTATACGTTATACGTTATACGTTACTCGTTATGCGTAATATGTAATACAATTTTACGTTTTACGGTATTCGTTATACGTTATACGATATACGTTATACGTTATACGTTATACGTTATATGTTATGCGTTATACGTTATACGTTATACGTTATACGTTATGCGTTATACGCTATACGTTATGCGTTATAGGATATACGTTATACGTTACAGGTTATACGTTATACGTTATACTTTATACGTTATACGTTATACGTTATACGTTATACGTTATACGTTATACGTTATACGTTATATGTTATACGTTATACGTTATACGTTATACGTTTGACGTTATACGTCATACGGTATACGTTATGCGTTATAGGATATACGTTATACGTTATACGTTATACGTTATACGTTATACGTTATACGTTATACGTTATACGTTATACGTTATACGCTATAAGTCATACCTTATACGTGATACGTCATACGTTATACGTTATACGTTATACGTTATTCGTTATACGTTATACGTTATACGTTATACGTTATACGTTATACGTTATACGTTATACGTTATACGTTATACGTTATACGTTATACGTTATACGTTATACGTTATACGTTATGCGTTATACGCTACACGTTATGCGTTATAGGATATACGTTATACGTTACAGGTTATACGTTATACGTTATACTTTATACGTTATACGTTATACGTTATACGTTATACGTTATACGTTATACGTTATACGTTATATGTTATACGTTATACGTTATACGTTATACGTTTGACGTTATACGTTATACGGTATACGTTATGCGTTATAGGATATACGTTATACGTTATACGTTATACGTTATACGTTATACGTTATACGTTATACGTTATACGTTATACGTTATACGTTATACGTTATACGTTATACGTTATACGTTATACGTTATACGTTATACGTTATACGTTATACGTTATACGTTATACGTTACGCGTTATACGCTATACGTTATGCGCTATAGGTCATACCTTATACGTGATACGTCATACGTTATACGTTATACGTTATACGTAATACGTTATACGTTATACGTTATACGTTATACGTTATACGTTATACGTTATACGTTATACGTTATACGTTATACGTTATACGTTATACGTTATACGTTATACGTTATACGTTATACGTTAAACGTTATACGTTATACGTTATACGTTATACGTTATACGCTATACGTTATACGTTGTACGTTATGCGTTATACGTTATGCGTTATACGTTATACGTTATACGTTATACGTTATACGTTATACGTTATACGTTATGCGTTATACGCTACACGTTATGCGTTATAGGATATACGTTATACGTTACAGGTTATACGTTATACGTTATACTTTATACGTTATACGTTATACGTTATACGTTATACGTTATACGTTATACGTTATACGTTATACGTTATACGTTATACGTCATACGTTATACGTTATTCGTAATACGTTATACGTGATACGCTATACGTTATACGTTATACGTTATACGTTATACGTTGTACGTTATACGTGATACGCTATACGTTATACGTTATACGTTATACGTTATACGTTGTACGTTATACGTTATACGTTTTACGTTATTCGTTATACGTTATACGTTGTACATTACATGTTATACGTTATACGTTATACGTTATACGTTATACGTTATACGTTATACGTTATACGTCATACGTTATACGTTATTCGTAATACGTTATACGTGATGCGTTATACGTTATACGTTATTCGTTATACGTTATGCGTTATACGTTATGCGTTATACGTTATGCGTTATACGTTATGCGTTATACGTTATGCGTTATACGTTATGCGTTATACGTTATACGTTATACGTTATACGTTATACGTTATACGTTATACGTTATACGTTATACGTTATACGTTATACGTTATACGTTATACGTTATACGTTATACGTTATACGTTATACGTTATACGTTATACGTTATACGTTATACGTTATACGTTATACGTTATACGTTATACGTTATACGTTATACGTTATACGTTATACGTTATACGTTATACGTTATACGTTATACGTTATACGTTATACGTTATACGTTATACGTTATACGTCATACGTTATACGTTATTCGTAATACGTTATACGTGATACGTTATACGTTGTACGTTATACGTTACACGTTATACGTTATACGTTATAAGTTATACGTTATACGTCATAGGTTATACGGATTATACGTTATACGTTATACGTTATACGTTATTCGTTATACGTTATACGTTATACGTTATAGGTTATACGTTATGAGTTATACGTTATACGTTATACGTTATACGTTATACGTTATACGTTATACGTTATACGTTATACGTTATACGTTATACGTTATACGTTATACGTTATACGTTATACGTTATACGTTATACGTTATACGTTATACGTTATACGTTATACGTTATACGTTATACGTTATACGTTATACGTTATACGTTATGCGTTATACGTTATGCGTTATACGTTATGCGTTATACGTTATGCGTTATACGTTATGCGTTATACGTTATGCGTTATACGTTATGCGTTATACGTTATACGTTATACGTTATACGTTATACGTTATACGTTATACGTTATACGTTATACGTTATACGTTATACGTTATACGTTATACGTTATACGTTATACGTTATACGTTATACGTTATACGATATACGTTATACGTTATACGTTGTACGCTATACGTTATACTTTATACGTTATACGTTGTACGTTATACGTTGTACGTTATACGTTGTACGTTATACGTTGTACGTTATACGTTGTACGTTATACGTTATACGTTATACGTTATACGTTATACGTTATACGTTATGCGATATACGTTATACGTTATACGTTATACGTTATACGTTATACGTTGTACGTTATACGTTATACGTTATACGTTATACGTTATACGTTATACATTACATGTTATACGTTATACGTTATACGTTATACGTTATACGTTATACGTTATACGTTATACGTTATACGTTATACGTTATACGTTATACGTTATACGTTATACGTTACACGTTATACGTTGTACGTTATACGTTATACGTTATACGTTATTCGATATACGTTATACGTTATACATTACATGTTATACGTTATACGTTATACGTTATACGTTATACGTTATACGTTATACGTTATACGTTATGCGTTATACGTTATACGTTATACGTCATACGTTATACGTTATTCGTAATACGTTATACGTGATACGCTATACGTTATACGTTATACGTTATACGTTATACGTTGTACGTTATACGTTATACGTTTTACGTTATTCGTTATACGTTATACGTTGTACATTACATGTTATACGTTATACGTTATACGTTATACGTTATACGTTATACGTTATACGTTATACGTCATACGTTATACGTTATTCGTAATACGTTATACGTGATGCGTTATACGTTATACGTTATTCGTTATACGTTATACGTTATACGTTATACATTACATGTTATACGTTATACGTTATACGTTATACGTTATACGTTATACGTTATACGTTATACGTTATACGTTATACGTTATACGTTATACGTTATACGTTATACGTTATACGTTATACGTTATACGTTATACGTTATACGTTATACGTTATACGTTATACGTTATACGTTGTACGTTATACGTTGTACGTTATACGTTGTACGTTATACGTTGTACGTTATACGTTATACGTTATACGTTATACGTTATACGTTATACGTTATACGTTATACGTTATACGTTATACGTTATACGTTATACGTTATACGTTATACGTTATACGTTATACGTTATACGTTGTACGTTATATGTTATTCGTTATACGTTATACGTTATACATTACATGTTATACGTTATACGTTGTACGTTATACGTTATACGTTATACGTTATACGTTATACTTTATACGTTATACGTTATACGTTATACGTTATACGTTATACGTTATACGTTATACGTTATACGTTATACGTTATACGTTATACGTTATACGTTATACGTTATACGTTATACGTTATACGTTATACGTTATACGTTATACGTTATACGTCATACGTTATACGTTATTGGTAATACGTTATACGTGATACGTTATACGTTGTACGTTATACGTTATACGTTATACGTTATAAGTTATACGTTATACGTCATAGGTTATACGGATTATACGTTATACGTTATACGTTATACGTTATTCGTTATACGTTATACGTTATACGTTATACGTTATACGTTATGAGTTATACGTTATACGTTATACGTTATACGTTATACGTTATACGTTATACGTTATACGTTATACGTTATACGTTATACGTTATACATTATACGTTATACGTTATACGTTATACGTTATACGTTATACGTTATACGTTATGCGTTATACGTTATGCGTTATACGTTATGCGTTATACGTTATGCGTTATACGTTATACGTTATACGTTATACGTTATACGTTATACGTTATACGTTATACGTTATACGTTATACGTTATACGTTATACGTTATACGTTATACGTTATACGTTGTACGTTATACGTTGTACGTTATACGTTGTACGTTATACGTTGTACGTTATACGTTGTACGTTATACGTTCTACGTTATACGTTATACGTTATACGTTATACGTTATACGTTATACGTTATACGTTATACGTTATACGTTATACGTTATACGTTATACGTTATACGTTGTTGGTTATACGTTATACGTTATACGTTATGCGTTATACGTTATACGTTATACGTTATACGATATACGTTATACGTTATCCGTTATACGTTATGCGTTATAGGATATACGTTATACGTTATACGTTATACGTTATACGTTATACGATATACGTTATACGTTATACGTTATACGTTATACGTTATACGTTATACGTTATACGTTATACGTTATACGTTATACGTTATACGTTATACGTTATACGTTATACGTTATGCGTTATAGGATATACGTTATACGTTATACGTTATACGTTATACGTTATACGTTATACGTTATACGTTATACGTTATACGATATACGTTATACGTTATACGTTATACGTTATACGTTAAACGTTATACGTTATACGTTATTCGTTATACGTTATACGTTATACGTTATACGTTATGCGTTATACGTTATACGTTATACGTTATACGATATACGTTATACGTTGTCCGTTATACGTTATGCGTTATAGGATATACGTTATACGTTATACGTTATACGTTATACGTTATACGATATACGTTATACGTTATACGTTATACGTTATACGTTATACGTTATACGTTATACGTTACGCGTTATACGCTATACGTTATGCGCTATAGGTCATACCTTATACGTGATACGTCATACGTTATACGGTATACGTTATGCGTTATTCGCTATACGTTATGCGTTATAGGATATACGTTATGCGTTATAGGATATACGTTATACGTGATACGTTGTACGTTATACGTTATACGTTATACGTTATACGTTATACGTTATACGTTATACGTTATACGTTATACGTTATACGTTAAACGGTATACGTTATACGTTATACGTTATACGATATACGTTATACGTTATGCGTTGTACGTTATACGTTGTACGTTATACGTTATACGTTATACGTTATACGTTATACGTTATACGTTATACGTTATACGTTATACGTTATACGTTATACGTTATACGTTATACGTTATACGTTATACGTTATACGTTATACGTTATACGTTATACGTTATACGTTATACGTTATACGTTATACGTTATACGTTATACGTTATACGTTATACGTTTGACGTTATACGTTATACGGTATACGTTATGCGTTATAGGATATACGTTATGCGTTATACGTTATACGTTATACGTTATACGTTATACGTTATACGTTATACGTTATACGTTATACGTTATACGTTTGACGTTATACGTTATACGTTATACGTTATACGTTATACGTTATGCGTTATACGTTATACGTTATACGTTAAACGTTATACGTTATACGTTATACGTTATACGTTATACGTTATACGTTATACGTTATACGTTATACGTTATACGTTATACGTTATACGTTATACGTTATACGTTATACGTTATACGTTATACGTTATACGTTATACGTTATACGTTATACGTTATACGTTATACGTTATGCGTTATACGCTACACTTTATGCGTTATAGGATATACGTTATACGTTACAGGTTATACGTTATACGTTATACTTTATACGTTATACGTTATACGTTATACGTTATACGTTATACGTTATACGTTATACGTTATACGTTATATGTTATACGTTATACGTTATACGTTATACGTTTGACGTTATACGTTATACGGTATACGTTATGCGTTATAGGATATACGTTATACGTTATACGTTATACGTTATACGTTATACGTTATACGTTATACGTTATACGTTATACGTTATACGTTATACTTTATACGTTATACGTTATACGTTATACGTTATACGTTATACGTTATACGTTATACGTTATACGTTACGCGTTATACGCTATACGTTATGCGCTATAGGTCATACCTTATACGTGATACGTCATACGTTATACGTTATACGTTATACGTTATACGTTATTCGTTATACGTTATACGTTATACGTTATACGTTATACGTTATACGTTATACGTTATACGTTATACGTTATACGTTATACGTTATACGTTATACGTTATACGTTATACGTTATACGTTATACGTTATACGTTATACGTTATACGTTATACGTTATACGTTATACGTTATACGTTAAACGTTATACGTTATACGTTATACGTTATACGTTATACGTTATACGTTATACGTTATACGTTATGCGTTATACGTTATACGTTATACGTTATACGTTATACGTTGTACGTTATACGTTATACGTTATACGTTATACGTTGTACGTTATACGTTATACGTTATTCGTTATATGTTATACGTTATACGTTATACGTTATACGTTATACGTTACTCGTTATGCGTAATATGTAATACAATTTTACGTTTTACGGTATTCGTTATACGTTATACGATATACGTTATACGTTATACGTTATACGTTATATGTTATGCGTTATACGTTACACGTTATACGTTATACGTTATGCGTTATACGCTATACGTTATGCGTTATAGGATATACGTTACAGGTTATACGTTATACGTTATACTTTATACGTTATACGTTATACGTTATACGTTATACGTTATACGTTATACGTTATACGTTATATGTTATACGTTATACGTTATACGTTATACGTTTGACGTTATACGTCATACGGTATACGTTATGCGTTATAGGATATACGTTATACGTTATACGTTATACGTTATACGTTATACGTTATACGTTATACGTTATACGTTATACGTTATACGTTATACGTTATACGTTATACGTTATACGTTATACGTTATACGTTATACGTTATACGTTATACGTTATACGTTATACGTTATACGTTATACGTTATACGTTATACGTTATACGTTATACGTTATACGTTAAACGTTATACGTTATACGTTATACGTTATACGTTATACGTTATACGTTATACGCTATACGTTATACGTTGTACGTTATGCGTTATACGTTATGCGTTATACGTTATACGTTATACGTTATACGTTGTACGTTATACGTTATACGTTATACGTTATACGTTATACGTTATTCGTTATACGTTATACGTTATACGTTATACGTTATACGTTAAACGTTATACGTTATACGTTATACGTTATACGTTATACGTTATACGTTATACGTTATACGTTATACGTTATACGTTATACGTTATACGTTATACGTTATACGTTATACGTTATACGTTATACGTTATACGTTATACGTTATACGTTATACGTTATACGTTATACGTTATACGTTATACGTTATAGGTTATGCGTTATACGCTATACGTTATGCGTTATAGGATATACGTTATACGTTACAGGTTATACGTTATACGTTATACTTTATACGTTATACGTTATACGTTATACGTTATACGTTATATGTTATACGTTATACGTTATACGTTATACGTTTGACGTTATACGTTATACGGTATACGTTATGCGTTATAGGATATACGTTATACGTTATACGTTATACGTTATACGTTATACGTTATACGTTATACGTTATACGTTATACGTTATACGTTATACGTTATACGTTATACGTTATACGTTATACGTTACGCGTTATACGCTATACGTTATGCGCTATAGGTCATACCTTATACGTGATACGTCATACGTTATACGTTACACGTTATACGTTATTCGTTATACGTTATACGTCATACGTTATACGT
Source organism: Ptiloglossa arizonensis (assembly GCF_051014685.1). Lineage (NCBI taxonomy): Eukaryota > Metazoa > Arthropoda > Insecta > Hymenoptera > Colletidae > Ptiloglossa > Ptiloglossa arizonensis. The sequence goes on along the minus strand of NW_027478420.1, from coordinate 901,558 downwards.
TATACGTTATACGTTATACGTTATACGTTATACGTTATACGTTATACGTTATACGTTATACGTTATACGTTATACGTTATACGTTATACGTTATACGTTATACGTTATACGTTATACTTTATACGTTATACGTTATACGTTATACGTTTGACGTTATACGTTATACGGTATACGTTATGCGTTATAGGATATACGTTATACGTTATACGTTATACGTTATACGTTATACGTTATACGTTATACGTTATACGTTATACGTTATACGTTATACGTTATACGTTATACGTTATACGTTATACGTTATACGTTAAACGTTATACGTTAAACGTTATTCGTTATACGTTATACGTTATACGTTATACGTTATGCGTTATACGTTATACGTTATACGTTATACGATATACGTTATACGTTATCCGTTATACGTTATGCGTTATAGGATATACGTTATACGTTATACGTTATACGTTATACGTTATACGATATACGTTATACGTTATACGTTATACGTTATACGTTATACGTTATACGTTATACGTTATACGTTATACGTTATACGTTATACGTTATACGTTATACGTTATACGTTATACGTTACGCGTTATACGCTATACGTTATGCGCTATAGGTCATACCTTATACGTGATACGTCATACGTTATACGGTATACGTTATGCGTTATTCGCTATACGTTATGCGTTATAGGATATACGTTATGCGTTATAGGATATACGTTATACGTGATACGTTGTACGTTATACGTTATACGTTATACGTTATACGTTATACGTTATACGTTATACGTTATACGTTATACGTTAAACGGTATACGTTATACGTTATACGTTATACGATATACGTTATACGTTATGCGTTGTACGTTATACGTTGTACGTTATACGTTATACGTTATACGTTATACGTTATACGTTATACGTTATACGTTATACGTTATACGTTATACGTTATACGTTATACGTTATACGTTATACGTTATACGTTATACGTTATACGTTATACGTTATACGTTATACGTTATACGTTATACGTTATACGTTATACGTTATACGTTATACGTTATACGTTATACGTTATACGTTATACGTTATGCGTTATATGTTATACGTTATACGTTATACGTTATACGTTATACGTTATACGTTATACGTTATACGTTATACGTTATACGTTTGACGTTATACGTTATACGTTATACGTTATACGTTATACGTTATACGTTATACGTTATACGTTATACGTTATACGTTATACGTTATACGTTAAACGTTATACGTTATACGTTATACGTTATACGTTATACGTTATACGTTATAGGTTATACGTTATACGTTATACGTTATACGTTATACGTTATACGTTATACGTTATACGTTATACGTTATACGTTATACGTTATACGTTATACGTTATGCGTTATACGCTACACGTTATGCGTTATAGGATACACGTTATACGTTACAGGTTATACGTTATACGTTATACGTTATACGTTATACTTTATACGTTATACGTTATACGTTATACGTTATACGTTATA